>NC_061511.1:224116827-224388597 GCF_022539505.1 Lolium rigidum | reverse complement strand
TGTTGCCATGACTAAGGAACCCATTAATCGATGGGTTCCTAAAACCTCTACTTGATTTTGTAGGGTATTCCTCCGGTGGTCCAAAATGGTGTTTGATAGTGGATGCACCAATCATATGACCGGAGGGAGAGGTGTGCTTGACCAATTCATAGTGGATATTAACAAGAAGTCAAGCATTACCTTTGGTGACAACTCAAAGGGAAAGGTACTTGGGTATGGCAAGGTGGCAATCTCTAAGGACTTGTGCCTTGAGATGGTCATGCTTGTTGAATCCCTTGGCTATAATTTGCTTTCTATATATCATCTTGCAGATGCCGGCTATAATTCATATTTTACTAAATATTGTGTGAAAGTCTTTAGGAGTGATAATCTCAAATTGGTCCTTGTTGGATATGTGGAGAACAACCTTTACGTGGTTGACCTCTCGAAAGAGAGCCCCTCTCTCCCCACATGTTTAATGGCCAAACATGATGAAGGTTGGCTGTGGCATCGCCGCCTTGGTCATGTCAATATGAGAAATCTTAAACAACTCCTAAAGGGTGAGCACATTGTTGGACTAACCAGCATTTCCTTTGAGAAAGATCGTGTATGCAGTGCATGTGTGGCTGGAAAGCAACTCAAGAAGAGACATCCTATCAAGAGTATCGTCACCACTTCTAGGCCTTTGGAGCTCCTTCACTTGGATCTCTTTGGGCCATCACACTATGATACTCTTGGTGGGAGCAAGTATGGACTGGTCATTGTTGATGATTACTCAAGATACTCTTGGGTCTTTCTCCTTAAGTCTAAGGATGAGACTGATACGTCCCAAACGTATCTATAATTTCTTATATTCCATGCTACTTTTATGATGATACTCACATGTTTTATACACATTATATGTCATTATTATGCATTTTCCGGCACTAACCTATTGACTAGATGCCGAAGAGCCGATTCTTGTTTTCTGCTGTTTTTGGTTTCAGAAATCCTACAAAGGAAATATTCTCGGAATTGGACGAAATCAACGCCCAGGGTCCTATTTTTCCACGAAGCTTCCAGAAGACCGAGGGAGAAACGAAGTGGGGCCACGGGGCGCCGCCACACTAGGGCGACGCGGCCTAAGGGGGGCCCGCGCGACCCTAGCGTGTGGGGCCCCCGTGCCTCCTCCGACTCCGCCCTTCCGCCTACTTAAAGCCTTCGTCGCGAATACCCCAGTACCGAGAGCCACGATACGGAAAACCTTCCAGAGACGCCGCCGCCGCCAATCCCATCTCGGGGGATTTAGGAGATCGCCTCCGGCACCCTGCCGGAGAGGGGAATCATCTCCCGGAGGGCTCTTCATCGCCATGATCGCCTCCGGATCGATGTGTGAGTAGTTCACCCCTGGACTATGGGTCCATAGCAGTAGCTAGATGGTTGTCTTCTCCTCATTGTGCCATCATGTTAGATCTTGTGAGCTGCCTATCATGATCAAGATCATCTATTTGTAATCCTACATGTTGTGTTTGTTGGGATCCGATGAATATTGAATATTATGTCAAGTTGATTATCAATCTATCATATATGTTGTTTATGTTCTTGCATGCTCTCCGTTGCTAGTAGAGGCTCTGGCCAAGTTGATACTTGTGACTCCAAGAGGCGTATTTATGCTCGATAGTGGGTTCATGCCTCCATTGAATGCGGGACAGTGACAGAAAGTTCTAAGGTTGTGGATGTGCTATTGCCACTAGGGATAAATCATCGATGCTTTGTCTAAGGATATTTTTGTTGATTACATTACGCACCATACTTAATGCAATTGTCTGTTGTTTGCAACTTAATACTGGAAGGGGTTCGGATGATAACCTCGAAGGTGGACTTTTTAGGCATAGATGCATGCTTGGATAGCGGTCTATGTACTTTGTCGTAATGCCCTGATTAAATCTCATAGTACTCATCATGATATATGTATGTGCATTGTTATGCCTTCTCTATTTGTCAATTGCCCAACTGTAATTTGTTCACCCAACATCTGTTTATCTTATAGGAGAGACACCACTAGTGAACTGTGGACCCCGGTCCAATTCTTTACATCTGAAATACAATCTACTGCAATTGTTCTTTACTTGTTCTTCGCAAACAATCATCATCTTCCACACACTACGTTTAATCCTTTGTTTACAGCAAGCCGGTGAGATTGACAACCTCACTGTTATGTTGGGGCAAAGTACTTTGATTGTGTTGTGCAGGTTCCACGTTGGCGCCGGAATCCCTGGTGTTGCGTCGCACTACACTCCGCCACCAACAACCTTCGCGTGCTTCCTTGACTCCTACTGGTTCGATAACCTTGATTTCTTACTGAGGGAAAACTTGCTGCTGTGCGCATCACACCTTCCTCTTGGGGTTCCCAACGGACGTGTGTCTTACACGCCATCAAGCTCTTTTTCTGGCGCCGTTGCCGGGTAGATCAAGACACGCTGCAAGGGGAGTCTCCCACATCCAATCTCTTTACTTTGTTTTTGTCTTGCTTTACTTTACTTTATTTACTGCTTTGTTTGCTCTTATATTAAAAACACAAAAAAATTAGTTGCTAGCTTTACTTTATTTACTGTCTTGTTTGCGTTCTCCATATTAAAAACACAAAAAAATTAGTTACTTGCATTTACTTTATTTACCTTTCGTTTATTTTATCATGTTTCCTCCTAAGTTCACTCTGAAAGACATACCGGTAGGACGAGGGTCTATAATTGGAAGAGATAATATAGAAGATTTTTTCACTCATGTTAGTACAGCTGAAGATTTTGAAGATAGACACTTGGTAGAACTTGCTCCTACTTATGAAATTGCTGCTTGCTTCTTTAGTACACATGTTGGAAACTAAATTTGTTAATCTCAATCCTATAATTCAACACATGTTTCTTACACTCTGTGATATGGAGGAAGGAGAAAAGAAAGATTTTGTCTTAGAAACCCTTCTTAAAGAATTTGGTGGTGTAGCAAGAGAGGCTAGAAAGGTCTTTATTAAATATAAGATGCTTGGCTCTTATACCAACTTTGCTAGTACCCTTGAAAAAATGGAAAAAGATAGATTAAAGTACACTAATAAAGTTAATTGTGAAGGGGACATTAAGACATCAATACCTTGCAAACTCCTAGGAATGCATGAAGCTCTAGAAAATAACTATGGTTGGCTTGTTCCTGAAAATTTGTTTGATGAGAATAACAAGCCTAAGAATAATGAAAAAGGAGCCTCTGAAACTTACATAGATAAGATACAATGCATAGTTGAGAAAACTCTAAACCCCTCTGTGGATGCTTCATCTCTTGATGTTACTTGATATACACTTTCTGCGCCTAGCTGAAAGGCGTTAAAGAAAAGCGCTTATGGGAGACAACCCATTATTTTACTTCTGCACTTTATTTTATATTTGAGTCTTGGAAGTTGTTACTACTGTAGCAAACTCTCCTTATCTTTATTTTATTGCATTGTTGTGCCAAGTAAGTTTTTGATAGCAAAGTCAATAATAGATTTGGATTACTGCGCAGGAACAGATTTCTTGCTGTCACGAAATTGAGCCGCCGCTGCTGTAGAAAATTTATAAAAATCTGCCAATTTACGTGCGTGATCCTCAGATATGTACGCAACTTTCATTCAATTTGGGCATTGTCATCTGAGTAAGTATGGTGCCTCTAAAAAATTCGTCTTTACAGACTGTTCTGTTTTGACAAATTCTGCCTTTTATTTCGCATTGCCTGTTTTGCTATGTTTGATGGATTTCTTTGTTCCATTAACTTTCAGTAGCTTTGTGCAATGTCCAGAAGTGTTAAGAATAATTATGTCACCTCTGAATATATGAATTTTCAATTATGCACTAACCCTCTAGTGAGTTTGTTTTGAGTTTGGTGTGGAGGAAGTTTTCAAGGGTCAAGAGAGGAGGATGATACAATATGATCAAGAAGAGTGAAAAGTATAAGCTTGGGGATGACCCCGTGGTTCATCCCTGCATATTTTAAGAAGACTCAAGCATCTAAGCTTGGGGATGCCCAAGGCATCCCTTCTTCATCGACAACTTATCAGGTTCCTCTAGTGAAACTATATTTTTATTCCGTCACATCTTATGTGCTTTACTTGGAGCGTCTGTTTGTTTTTATTTTTGTTTTTGTTTGAATAAATTTGGATCCTAGCATTCTTTGTTTGGGAGAGAGACACGCTCCGCTGTTTCGTATGAACACATATGTTCTTAGCTTTATTCTTAATGTTCATTGCGAAAGTTGAACTACTTCATTCATTGTTATATGGTTGGAAACGGAAAATGCTGCATGTGGTAAATGGTATAATGTCTTGAATAATTTGATACTTGGCAATTGTTGTGCTCATATAGATCATGTTTAAGCTCTTGCATCATGTGCTTTGCACCCATTAATGAAGAACTACATAGAGCTTGTTAAAATTTGGTTTGCATGATTGGTCTCTAGAGTCTAGATATTTTTTGGTTAAGGTGTTTGAACAACAAGGAGACGATGTAAAGTCTTATAATGCTTACAATATGTTCATATGTGAGTCTTGCTGCACCATTTTATACTTGAATTTGCTTCAAACAACCTTGCTAGCCTAGCCTTGTATTGAGAGGAATCCTTCTCGTCCATCCAAATCCTTGAGCCAATAATTAACCATGCCATTTGTGTCCACCATACCTACCTACTACATGGTATTTCTCCGCCATTCCAAAGTAAATTACTTGAGTGCTACCTTTAAAATTCTATCCTTTGTCTTTGCAATATATAGCTCATGGGAAAATAGCCTTAAAAACTATTGTGGTGAAGAATATGTACTTATGTGTCTTATTTCTTAATAAGTTGCTTGTTGAGCGGTAACCATGTTTCGGGGACGCCATCAACTTTTACCTTTGTTGAAAATCATGTGAGTTGCTATGCATGTTCGTCTTGTCTGAAGTAAGGGCGATTTTCATGATCAAATGGTTTGAGTATGCATATTGTTAGAGAAGAACATTGGGCCGCTAACTAAAGCCATGATCCATGGTGGAAGTTTCAGTGTGGAGAATCAATCCTCAATCTCTTATGAGAATTTTAACTGTTGTTGTATGCTTATGCATTAAAGAGGAGTCCATTATCTGTTGTCTATGTTGTCCCGGTATGGATGTCTAAGTTGAGAATAATCAAAAGCGAGAAATCCAATGCGAACTTTCTCCTTAGACCTTTGTACAGGCGGCATAGAGGTACCCCTTTGTGACACTTGGTTGAAACATATGCTATGCTATGATAATCCATGTTAATCCAAGCTAATTAGGACAAGGTGCGAGCACTATTGGTATACTATGCATGAGGCTTGCAACTTATAGGATATCTTATACATAACACATATGATTTATTACTACCGTTGACAAAATTGTTTCTTGTTTTCAAAATGAAAAGCTCTAGCACAAATATAGTAATCCATGCTTCCCTCTGCGAAGGGCCATTCTTTTACTTTATTGTTGAGTCAGTTTACCTATTCTTTCTATCTTAGAAGCAAACACTTGTATCAACTGTGTGCATTGATTCTTACATGTTTACCTATTGCACTTGTTATATTACTTTGTGTTGATAATTATCCATGAGATAAATATGTTAAAGTTGAAAGCAACCGCTGAAACTTATATCTTCCTTTGTGTTGCTTCAATGCCCCTACTTTGAATTTATTGCTTTATGAGTAACTCTTATGCAAGTCTTATTGATGCTTGTCTTGAAAGTATTATTCATGAAAAGTCTTTGCTATATGATTCATTTGTTTACTCATTATCTTCACCATTGCTTCGAATCGCTGCATTCATCTCATATGCTTTACAATAGTATTGATCAAGATTATGATCGCATGTCACTTCAGAAATTATCTTTGTTATCGTTTACCTACTCGAGGGCGAGTAGGAACTAAGCTTGGGGATGCTTGATACGTCCCAAACGTATCTATAATTTCTTATGTTCCATGCTACTTTTATGATGATACTCACATGTTTTATACACATTATATGTCATTATTATGCATTTTCCGGCACTAACCTATTGACGAGATGTCGAAGAGCCGATTCTTGTTTTCTGCTGTTTTTGGTTTCAGAAATCCTACAAAGGAAATATTCTCGGAATTGGACGAAATCAACGCCCAGGGTCCTATTTTTCCACGAAGCTTCCAGAAGACCGAGGGAGAAACGAAGTGGGGCCACAGGGCGCCTCCACACTAGGGCGGCGCGGCCTAAGGGGGGCCCGCGCGGCCCTAGCGTGTGGGGCCCCCGTGCCTCCTCCGACTCCGCCCTTCCGCCTACTTAAAGCCTTCGTCGCGAATACCCCAGTACCGAGAGCCACGATACGCAAAACCTTCCAGAGACGCCGCCGCCAATCCCATCTCGGGGGATTTAGGAGATCGCCTCCGGCACCCTGCCGGAGAGGGGAATCATCTCCCGGAGGGCTCTTCATCGCCATGATCGCCTCCGGATCGATGTGTGAGTAGTTCACCCCTGGACTATGGGTCCATAGCAGTAGCTAGATGGTTGTCTTCTCCTCATTGTGCCATCATGTTAGATCTTGTGAGCTGCCTATCATGATCAAGATCATCTATTTGTAATGCTACATGTTGTGTTTGTTGGGATCCGATGAATATTGAATACTATGTCAAGTTGATTATCAATCTATCATATATGTTGTTTATGTTCTTGCATGCTCTCCGTTGCTAGTAGAGGCTCGGCCAAGTTGATACTTGTGACTCCAAGAGGGAGTATTTATGCTCGATAGTGGGTTCATGCCTCCATTGAATGCGGGACGAGTGACGGAAAGTTCTAAGGTTGTGGATGTGCTTGTTGCCACTAGGGATAAAACATCGATGCTTTGTCTAAGGATATTTGTGTTGATTACATTACGCACCATACTTAATGCAATTGTCTGTTGTTTGCAACTTAATACTGGAAGGGGTTCGGATGATAACCTGAAGGTGGACTTTTTAGGCATAGATGCATGCTGGATAGCGGTCTATGTACTTTGTCGTAATGCCCTGATTAAATCTCATAGTGCTCATCATGGTATATGTATGTGCATTGTTATGCCTTCTCTATTTGTCAATTGCCCAACTGTAATTTGTTCACCCAACATCTGTTTATCTTATGGGAGAGACACCACTAGTGAACTGTGGACCCCGGTCCAATTCTTTACATCTGAAATACAATCTACCGCAATTGTTCTTTACTCGTTCTTCGCAAACAATCATCATCTTCCACACAATACGTTTAATCCTTTGTTTACGAGCAAGCCGGTGAGATTGACAACCTCACCGTTACGTTGGGGCAAAGTACTTTGATTGTGTTGTGCGGGTTCCACGTTGGCGCCGGAATCCCCGGTGTTGCGCCGCACTACACTCCGCCACCAACAACCTTCACGTGCTTCCTTGACTCCTACTGGTTCGATAACCTTGGTTTCTTACTGAGGGAAAACTTGCTGCTGTGCGCATCACACCTTCCTCTTGGGGTTCCCAACGGACGTGTGTCTTACACGCCATCAGAGACCTATAGGGAGTTCATCGTCTTTGCCAAGAAGGCTCAACATATGTATGAATCTGAGATCAAGGCGATAAGGACCAACAATGGCGCCGAGTTCAAGAACTACACTATGCAAGAGTTTGTTGATGATGAGGGTATCAAGCATGAGTTTTCAGCTCCATACACCCCTCAGCAAAATGGTGTTGTTGAAAGGAAGAACCGGACTAGTATTGAGATGGCAAGAACTATGTTGAGTGAATTCAATTCACCCCACAACTTTTGGGGAGAAGCCATCTCTACAGCTGTTCACTACTCCAACGGGCTCTTTCTCCGTCCTCTGCATAATAAAACTCCATACGAGCTTCTGTTGCGGTCAGAAACCCACCGGCGGGCAGCGACTGGCAACACCGTAGAGCCGGGAACAACTCAGGGCTGCGGCTGGCCCCAGTCCCTCAGAGCGACGGCCCGCAAAGCCTTATGGTCACACGTCCGATGCTGTCGCAAGGGCGTGCCACCTGACCTATACCCGGTCGGGAAGGTGTTGGATGATGCCTCGCTTAGTTTCCTGCATGGCATACACGTAAACGTTAAATCCGAGCCTCGATCGGCTCTCGGGTTATCTCGTGAATCGGCTCAAAGAGCCGATCCACCCATGATTCGTACAAGGTGTCCGAATATATGGTGGTCCTGCTTGATCAAGATAAAGCTAATGCGATCTACGACGATTTAGGGTTTTCACCGCATAATCGGATCATCCTACTCACGATTGGGCCTCGCGCTCGCGTACGGTGATCGTAAGCCGATCCTAGACAGGGCCTAAAAACCAACACGAGGTTGATCCCCGAACATCCTGTCTAGGGCTAGCAAACTACACCCTACACGCCGCTGGATCCTCCAACCCTTTGTAAGGCCTAACTATTGCGGATGTTAAACTAATCCTTGAAGAACAAGGAGCAACCGTAACGGATCGGATCTACTAAACAATGATCAAGCGGGGTGCCGCCCCTACACCTAAGATAGGTGTAAGGGCGGCTAGATGCATAAGGGTTGCACTACGACAGCATATGATACGAAGAACAATGCTAACCCTAACACATCTAAGATAACTACGTTGATCGCCATCAAAAAGGCTTCAGCACGAGCAACGCATGAACAACGTAATAAGCTTGTGCTGCCTAGATCGCAAGATGCGATCTAGGCAGCATGGTGCTTACCGGAGAAACCCTCGAGACGAAGGAGTTGGCGATGCGCCGAGATTGATTGTGTTGAACGTTGGTTGTTGTTTATTCCATAAACCCTAGATACATATTTATAGTCCAGGGGACTTTCTAACGTGGGAATAATCCCAACCGTGCACGAGGCAAACTCTAACTAACCGACACGTAACCTACTATGTTACAGATACAAGGGCAAACTAGCCCAAACTTTGTATATAAGGCCGATTCACGTATTTCTACTGTATATAATCTTCAAGCCCATCTTGATCGCGGCCCACCTCTGACTTGGTCAAATTCTGGTGATAACACATGCCCCCCTGGTTTTGGAAATGACATTTCCAAAATCATTACGCTTTTCTTCCGTCGGGTCATGTCGTGGCAGAGCAGAACTGCCGCAGAATCTTTCATCATTTCGCCTCGCCTCCTGGGCTTCTCTGCACGAATTGATAATTTCGGCATAAACGTCCTCGAGAACCGTCATGGCATTAAACCTCCACTACACCCACTTTATTTATCCGTGCCGAACGGTTCGCCACTCCATCCCCTTGCTCTGTTCTGCCCACCAGCGACAAAAAACCTTCTTCCTCTGTAGCAATGTCATCCTCTTCCTCCTCTTCCATTTCCCTCCAATCCTCCTCCTCAAGCGAGTCGATTCCAGGGCACAACCAGATGGAGGCGTACAACCGGCGCGCTCCTAAGCATTGGGACAAGCGGGAGTGGGACTTCGATTTCGTGCCAGAGGGCGAGGACCTCGTCTGGTCAGATGGGGCCATGCCCCTAACTGACGGGGAGGATGACCTCCGATTCCTGATCGACGGAGCACTGGAGGAGGAGAGCGACAACGATGACCCTCCCTTCCGGGGTAAATTCTCCTCCACCACCAAAGAAGAAGAGGATGACGAAGACGAAGACATCTCCTCCGACACGAAGAAGGAACAGGAGGACGACACCTTCTCCGACGAACCGCCGCCAAAGCGCATCCGTGGCTGGGCTTGGTCAGATGAGGATGATGACGATGACGAGGAAGAAGCCTCCGCTGAAGGTTACAGTAGCAGATATGAGGAACTCGCCGACAGCAGCAATGACGACGGCTACCCCAGCGACGGCGAAGATAGCAACAGCCCTTAGAGTAGGGATCTACTAGCATAGAATTAGCTGTAGTAACCTGTTCCCTTTGTTGAACAATCGGCTCCTCTTTGTAAGAAATCTTATTATCAATGAAAAAACTTCCTTTGATTTTGCCGATGTCCTTTATGCTGATTTAGCCGATTTTTCCTCATCTTACTTTGTCGATTGTTAGCCTAACCAATGCTCAATGTCCGGTGGCAACGCATTAGCTTCTTACGATAACTGCGAGACAGGCCAATTCAGTCATCCCTCCAAGTTAGCCGGCTCCGCCGATGACGATAGCACTTGGCACGACTAATTGCAGCGAGTCGGCGATTTGGTCTTGAGCGGGTGCCCTGGAACTGTTGCGGAATCAGCTTGGATGCTAAAACTGATATCTCTGTAAATAAAAGCACCGCTCCTCAGAACAGTCGCGATGTAGAGCCAACTGATTCCAACCAAATCGGCTCCCCAGAGCAGAGAACCTTCAGGGTGAGCTGCCCCCCGAGCTTTTCCAGTCCACTTCCTGCGCCATTGAGCCTCTGCTTATAACAATTGTATCTCTTGAGTCGATGGCCATGCATCGGCTTTCTATCCTTAAGTCGATGTCTGCGCATCGGCTGTGCTTAAAAAAATTTTGAATTTTTTTTTTACGGCCGATTTATGTATCGGCCCCCATACTTCAATACCCACCATCAAAGAATATCTTGGGCTGCTGGGCATTTGAAAGATACTTTTTTTTTTGACACCTCTACCGTAGGGGAATCCCCTACGGTGTCATTTTTTTATATATAAGCAAAAGGAAAACAAACTGTACAGAATGTCTAAAGATAGACTTATTACATCAGGGAGGGAAGAAAAAGAAGAGTAAAACTAAGAAGATTACAAAAAGATAGATGCTATCCATTCAACTAGTGGTTGAACACAAGCAGGCTTCACTCTGAAACGATGTAGCAGGAGATCACTCTGAAGGCAAACTTTCCATCTACCAAAATCAAACGCAGAATGATTGAAGATTAGGTCATTTCGGACCTTCCAGATATTGAAAGATACTTCTACTTCATATCCTCGTGTTTTATCCACCTAGGTGCCCCCCGAGCCGATTCTTTCAAGGGACTTGATGGTATCGGCTCTTTATGTATTCCCTGCTGGATCAAATGTTGAACCCAGACAGAATGGATGGTGAGGATAATTTTGGCCGATTGCTGGAATCGGCCTCCACGTTGCTTGCTCGATGAAGGTTTTTGCAATGTTCCTCCATAAATTTTTGGGGCCGATCACAAGGATCAGCCTCGCCACGTTTGCTCAATTATTTGCTCCAGCTACATGGTCAGGCCAGTGGATAAGACCAGCCTAACTTCATCCTTTGTCATGTCGATGCGCTCGCCGTCGTCCACCTTGAGTGCATCGTTTAGTCCTCGAGCAGTAAACTCCGTTGGGAGGATGAGCACCATGTTTGTGCCAGCCGATGTCTCATCATCGGCTTTCTTTTGTCTGGGGCGCCACTCTTTTCTTTGTGGCCGACCTTCTTCGTCCAGGGTTCGCTGAATTTTGGCGGCTAGATCAGGCCGTGCCTTCCTCAACGTGTGCAGGTATAACCTTTCAGCTTCCTCCAACCCACGTAGACGCTGAACCCTTCGTTTTTGGGAACGGCTGAGTCCATCAGGGCACCACCTTGGCCGGTGGTACCTGTCTTCCTCTTCTTCTCCCTCGTCTTCCAAATCCTCAAGATCTTCCAACCGAGGGGACTCAGCGCGTTTGCTTCGAGGCGGGAGAGGCCCTAGGCGCTTGAACACGGACACGTTAGCTGCATCCTTCTTCCTTTGTTTACATTCTGGGCAATTGCCGATTGTAGGCAATCGGCTCATTCCCGAATCCCAGCGAGTGTCCGAAGAAGGGGCAGTCCCAGTGCCTATCCACGTCGTCTTGCTCCCTCGAATTTTCCTTGGCGTGGCGCTCATATCGCTCCTCGTCGTGATCATGCCGACGACGTCTCCTGTCGTCCCTAGCCAGACGATCCTTTTCATCATCGTCATTGTATCGTCGGCGCTGGTCATACTGACTCACATACTTGTTGAGGAGGTGATCAGAGAGAGGTCGCTGATATCTGATGTTCCTCACTTCTCCCTCTGTGACGTAGCGCTTGCCGTCGTGGCGGAGCCGATCGCGTGGAGCGGCTTCCTCTGTGTCTTTGCTATGAGAGCAGCTGCCCTCATCTCCGACCTTACCAGAGTGGTGCCCAGGTCCTACCATGTTGATATTGCACGAGAAATCTGGCTGGCACCCTCCATGGTAAGTATACTCCACCATGTTAACGGCGGGGAAGGGGTGTGTGTCGACCTTCATGGCGTACTGGTTGAAAATTAGCCGCCCTTTTTCTATCGCCATTTGGATCTGCTGATGCCACACCCTGCAGTCGTTGGTGGCGTGGGTGAACGTGTTATGCCACTTGCAGTATGGCTTTCCGTTCAGCTCTTGCACCGTGGGGATCTTGTGGCCTTCGGGTACCTTTAGCTGCTTCTCCGTGAGTAAGAGGTCGAAAATCTGCTCAGCTTTGGTCACGTCGAAGTCGAACCCTTTTGGAGGACCTTGTGGCTTAACCCACTTACAGGACATGGGGTTTGCCGCCCGAGCCCATTCAGCCACTGCTACCTCTTGATCTCCCGCAGCACCTTCATCCTCGTTCGCCTCAACCAGGACCACCGCTCGCTTGAATTTGTCCCGGTAAACATCCGGGTGGCACTTGTTCATATGCCGACGACCTTCGCACCATGTGCGCCAATGAAGGGTAGTCCGCTTGGGAGGCCACGTCCTTGATCGATGATGAGAGACCCACCACCGCCAACTCGATCGCTTCTTTTTCACTTACGTGAACCGAATAGCATCGATTCCTCACGGTCCCGAAGCGCTGGATGTATTCCGACACCGTTTCCCCGCGCTTCGTCGTACTTGTGCTAGATCGGCAATGCCAGCCTCGGAAGCCTCCGAGTGATACCGCTCATGGAACTGCTCTTCCAACTCGCTTCCAAGTCCGGATTGAGTTCGGTGGCAACGATGTGTACCACCCGAAAGCCGATCCCGTGAGGGACCGTGCGAAGAACCTCACACGCAGCTCGTCCGATGCTGAGATCGTGCCCAGCTGTGCCAAATATCGGCTCACATGCTCGATGGAGCTGGAACCATCCGATCCACTAAACTTTGTGAAGTCGGGAGCCGATATTTGGGTGGTAGCGGGATCAATTCGTACTCGTTGGGGTACGGCTTGGTATAGCCGAACGTCTTCCTTTTCGGCATCATACCGAACCGATCTTTCGAATTGTACAAATCTGATCCGCGGTGATGGCTGAAGGTGTCGAACCCCGAAGATTCGCCGGGGTGGCATACTTAGCCAGCCATGCTTGCTTTTCCAGCTTCGAGCCAACTGCAGGAGCTGGGCTCGGGAGGTTTGTCGGAGTAGCGTACTTAGCTAACCACGTTTGCTTCTCAAGATCTCGCTCCCGACGTTCCTCCCGCTGTTCCGCAGGCCCCCGCTGTTGCGGCCCGGTTTGAGAGTGCCCGTGTACTGCAGTCCGGTACGTATGCGCACGCGTATCCGTGCGGGATCTCCTTGGGCGCCTCGGGTAGGAATTGGTAGTCACTAGGGTCACCACCAATCTTGTAGACGACGTATGCCGATGAGTTCGGCACTTCGGTGCTGCCAACGCGAACGGCAGCGGCGGACGGGACCGGAGTGGCATCTCTCCTTGGTAAGTCCCCGCAGCTGGTCCCGACGGAGAATACCGATGGCTCATGATTTCCTGGATCACGCGCGAGCGACACGCTCCAAAGTGTTCACCGGGCTCTCGAGTGGCGGTGCGGCGAATGAGCCACCATGAAGTTGATCTCCCGACGCGGCGACCCGGTGCGTTCTTCTCGACGGGGCGGACAGGTCCACTCCATCGAGCGCGCCTTCGGTGAGAACCCCTTCCACCCGATGCCATGGGAGCGGGTTCTGTGGAAAGAGCCGATGAGGTCGGCTTCGAGGACCGCCTTGATTTCGTCATGCTTCTTCTTGAGCTCGTCGGTCGGATCCTCGTACTTGACCGGAGTGCCTTCCGCCATCTCGGATGTAGATGGCGATGCGGTGGATGTCGAAGATTGTCCCACCGGGCGTGCCGGAATGTGTTGCGGTCGAAACCCACCGGCGGGCAGCGACCGGCAACACCGTAGAGCCGGGAACAACTCGGGGCTGCGGCCGGCCCCGGTCCCTCGGAGCGACGGCCCGCAAAGCCTTCCGGTCACACGTCCGATGCTCGTCGCAAGGGCGTGCCACCTGACCTATACCTGGTCGGGAAGGTGTTGGATGATGCCTCGCTTAGTTTCCTGCATGGCATACACGTAAACGTTAAATCCGAGCCTCGATCGGCTCTCGAGTTATCTCGTGAATCGGCTCAAAGAGCCGATCCACCCATGATTCGTACAAGGTGTCCGAATATATGGTGGTCCTGCTTGATCAAGATAAAGCTAATGCGATCTACGACGATTTAGGGTTTTCACCGCATAATCGGATCATCCTACTCACGATTGGGCCTCGCGCTCGCGTACGGTGATCGTAAGCCGATCCTAGACAGGGCCTAAAAACCAACACGAGGTTGATCCCCGGAACATCCTGTCTAGGGCTAGCAAACTACACCCTACACGCCGCTGGATCCTCCAACCCTTTGTAAGGCCTAACTATTGCGGATGTTAAACTAATCCTTGAAGAACAAGGAGCAACCGTAACGGATCGGATCTACTAAACAATGATCAAGCGGGTGCCGCCCCTACACCTAAGATAGGTGTAAGGGCGGCTAGATGCATAAGGGTTGCACTACGACGAGCATATGATACGAAGAACAATGCTAACCCTAACACATCTAAGATAACTACGTTGCTCGCCATCAAAAAGGCTTCAGCATGAGCAACGCATGAACAACGTAATAAGCTTGTGCTGCCTAGATCGCAAGATGCGATCTAGGCAGCATGGTGCTTACCGGAGAAACCCTCGAGACGAAGGAGTTGGCGATGCGCCGAGATTGATTGTGTTGAACGTTGGTTGTTGTTTATTCCATAAACCCTAGATACATATTTATAGTCCAGGGGACTTTCTAACGTGGGAATAATCCCAACCGTGCACGAGGCAAACTCTAACTAACCGACACGTAACCTACTATGTTACAGATACAAGGGCAAACTAGCCCAAACTTTGTATATAAGGCCGATTCACGTATTTCTACTGTATATAATCTTCAAGCCCATCTTGATCGCGGCCCACCTCTGACTTGGTCAAATTCTGGTGATAACAGCTTCTGACATGTAACAAGCCCAATGTCATGTATATTCGTGTCTTTGGATGCAAATGTCTTGTTAGGACAATAAAGGGAAGCTCGGTAAATTTGAAGCTAGAACTATAGAGGGTACATTTGTTGGATATGCGGAGAACTCCCACACCTATAGATACTACAATAAGTCCACTAGGGCTATTGAAGTATCTTGTGATGTGTTGTTCTTGGAGGATAATGGCTCCCAAGTGGAGCAAGTTGTTCCATGTGCTGCAGGTGATGATGATCCTTCTAACGCCATCAAGCTTATGGGCATTGGACACATCCGGCCCCCAGAAGTTCATACTGATGATCAAGATGATGGAATAGAAGTCTCAAGATCAGCCCAAGTGGAGCCTAGCTCTACTCAAGTTGAACCATCAAGTACAGCTCAAGATTTATCCTCTACTCAAGATGAGCCACATTCCGAAGAACAAGAAGAAAGCCCTCAACCCACTGAGCAAGACCATGATGCTGATCAAGAAACATCATCAACCCATGGTCGAGCTCAAGTTGTCCCTCATGATCGAGTACTAGCAAGAGATGAATTTATTGATCATGAAGGAACCATTTGGAAGATCAATGCTGCTTCAAGGGCAAGTGGCATGAAAGTATATCAAGTCCTTGGTAGCATCTCAAGAGGATTGGTAACTCGTAGACACCATGCATTACTTATCACTTATTATCAACACCATGCTTTTGTGTCTAGTTTTGAGCCACTCAAGGTACATGAAGCCTTTGTTGATCCGGATTGGGTAATTGCCATGCAAGAAAAATTGGAATGTTTCACCTGCAATGAAGTATCGTCTCTAGTTGAGAGACCCAAAGATCATCACATCAATGTCATTGGGACCAAATGGGTGTTCAAGAACAAGCAAGATGAGAATGGCATCATCATAAGAAATAAAGCAAGGTTAATTAGTGGCGCAAGGGTTTGCCCAAATAGAAGGTATGGATTATGAGGACACCTTTGCGTCGGTTGCCCGTCTTGAAGCTATTCGTCTTTTGCTTGCATTTGCATCCTTACACAATTTCAAGCTATATAAAATGGATGTGAAAAGTGCATTTTTGAATGGTCCCCTAAAAGAAACTGCATATGTGGCTCAACCCCCGAGTTTCAAAGACCCATGTCGTCCCAACCATGTGTATCTACTCCATAATGCACTCTACGGTCTCAAGCAAACTCCACGTGCTTGGTATGAGTACCTTAGGGATTTCTTACTCAAGGATGGGTTTAGCATGGGTACGGTCGATTCCACCCTTTTCACCAAGCGGGTTAAAGGGGGTGGCCTATTTCTATGTCAAATATATGTTGATGATATTATATTTGGTGGACCTAACCCTAATCATAACAAAGCTTTTTAGCTATTGATGACTAGGAAATTTGAGATGTCCATGATGGGGGAGTTGAAGTTCTTTTTAGGCTTCCAAGTGAGGCAACTTGCAAAAGGCACCTTCATCTCTCAAGAAAAATACGTAAGGAACATGCTCAAGAAGTTTGACATGACCAATGCAATCCCAATGAATACACCTATGCCCATAAAGGGGCAACTTGGCTCATGTAATGGTGAGAAGGATGTGGACATAAAGGTATACCGTTCCATGATAGGATACTTGCTCTACCTTTGTGCTTCTAGGCCGGATATCATTGTAAGTGTAGGGATGTGTGCTCGTTTTCAATATGGTCCTAAGGAGAGTCACTTGGTGGCGGTCAAACAGATTCTAAGATACCTTGTTCTCACTCCTACTCTTGGGTTGTGGTATCCAAAGGGGTCAACCTTTGAACTCATAGGCTATTCGGATTCCGATTGGGCTGGTGATAAGGTTGACCGGAAGTCTACCTCCGGGGCTTGCCAATTCATTTTTCACGGCATCTTGTTGCACTCAGTTGTTGCGGATGAAGCAAACCTTGAAATACTATGGTGTATCTCTTGGTACGGTGCCTCTTCTATGTGACAACAAAAGTGCAATAAATATTGCCAATAATCCAGTTCAACATTGCCGCACAAAACACATTGACATTCGCCATCATTTCCTACGTGATCATGTTGCCAGTGGGGACATTGATCTCACTCATGTGGGAACAATGTACCAATTGGCGGATATTTTTACTAAGCCTTTGGATGAAGCCCGGTTTGTAAACTTGAGAGGAGAACTTGGTATTCTTGATCCTAACAACTTAGATGGAACAACTTCTTGCACTATATTCTTGCATTTATCTTGCTATCTAGCTTAGTTGTGCAGCACATACAAGGATAGTCATCTTACCATGTCTTGGTATGATGCATACCTATGTGTGCAACATAAATAGATCCAATGTCATTATATGGATCCAAGCACGTCTCTTCGAGGTCTCATGACATTTGTGCTTTAACATAGGGGGGTAATCCCCCGCCCCTCATTGGCCTCAATTGCTAAATGTCTTCATTCTATGAGGCTAAATGATTTTATTGCAAAACAGTTCTAAAATGATTTACGATTCTTGATATATTTCGAACCATGCCCATTGTTGCTATTTACATCTTGTTTGGATTTCACTCCATTGGGTATGCCTAGAAAATCTTGCGTTTCCTACCCCATGTCTGTGCTCCTCTTATCATACATCTATCTATCTACATGTACATGTCATCTTCTGATCATACACACACTTTTGCACAAAGAAAAAAAGGCAAAAAGAAGCAGATACCTGCTGTCTGGTCCCTGGCCCGGTTGGGCCGGCCCTAGCGCTGGCCAACCCAGTCCCCAGCCCGGTCGGCCGGCCCGTGCGCCGGTCGGCGGCAGCATAAGTGGGATTGGGGGTTACCCCTTGGGGGGTCTTATTCCTCACTCCCCCTTCCACAATAGCCTCCATTGGTGCCGCCCCTTCCTCTCCACCACTCCCTAGGGCATTCCCACCACTAGAACCTCCTCAAACTCCACTCCACCATAGAGCGGGTACCTTGGAAGATCTTCACCAAGGGATTTGGTCCCTCTCAAGCCATATTTGGAGTTCTTGGGCTTTTTCCCCTCAAGCCTCTCCTTGCAGTTCGTCTTGCTCATTTGGGCAAGGAAGAGCAATGTCTTGGGGTAATCCCCCTCCTCACCTTCCTATCTCTTGATTCCCCCATACATTGCACATTTGTTGAGGGATTTGAGAAACTAGGATTAGGGTTAGGGTTTGTCTAGTACCTCATGCCATTAGAATGTCACACACCTCTATGCACAGGTTTCACTCTACACTATTGTAATATATGTACAAGTATTTGATCTCTTGCATGATTTTGTGTTGAAAATCTGGACTATACCAAAAAAAATCGACAATGCCCGGCCTACGGCCCGGCGTGCCCGCCCTCACACCGGCCGGACCGGCGTGTCGCCCGGTCAACCAGCTGACAGACCGTCCAGTCTGGTCTCACGCTGGTTGTGCCGGCCGATGCGCCGGCTCACCTAGATTTTCGCGCAAACTTCGTCAAAACACTTGTATATATGTTATACTTTTGGCCTCCTTGTTTCCGATGACATGTACACTTATCCCACTGCTATTGTCGCTCTATTTTCTCATTCACAGGAGATTCTGGTGATGACACACGTGGTGTTGTTGCCAAGAGGGGCAGGAATGAGAGCCCCCCTGGGGTGCCGAACCAGCACTCGTATGCCTAGCAGAGCAGTTCAGTGCAGTGAACCAGGTGGTTCTGCAGGAGGTAGGACCAAGTCAACAGGCAAGAAAAGGAAAGGCAAACACGCAGTTCCAGATGATGATCTTGTTGACAAAGTGCCAACATACATTGTTGGTACAGTACATGTTGCTGCTTGGAGAAGACTCAGAGAGAAGAATCCATATCGGTTCGAGGAAGGAACTTACCTTGGTGGAGATAGGGAATTATTCTGGACCAACACTCAGTTGAGTATGTGGGATGATTTCTACAACTCAATTGAAGAACGGTGTCATTGTGCAGCCCAAGGCCATCAACAAGGAAGAACTTACTCCAAGCCACTAAGTACCGCTTTGTGGTTGATACCTTACAGAAGATGGGGCTGCTTGATCTTGTGTGCCTGAAGCCAGACAATACAAAGGGAGTTGGGTTGTATTGTCCAATCCTTGTCCGTCAATTCCACTGCACTGTTTTATTTCATGATGATGTTGCTCGCACTATGATGTGGATGACTGGAAAAGAGAAGTACACTTGCAACTACCTTGACTTCTGTGAAGCCATGGGATTTGGTAGTGGTCGTGCTCATGGTTTTCAGATTCACTCTCAGGATCAATTCACTCATGGGGACATTGCTTTCTGCTATCCTCCGGAGCCTACAGCTGCCCCTCCAACCATCTCCGGGATGTACTACTCTTATTTGGTGCTTGCCAAGCTATTTCGTGAGAGTCTCATCAGCAAGTCAGGAGATACAAGTGAATGCCGAGCCTACTATCTCAACCTCATGCACTACTGTCGTCCTGAAAACATTAGGATGATTGATGGCTGTGACTTTCTCTACTGTGAGTTGAGGCGCTCTGTTCGCAACCGTATGACTCCAAACTATGCTCAGTATGTTCAGCAGCTCATCAATACAGTAGTGCCAGCTCCCAACAACAAGAAAAATCAACTAATCAGGATGTAACCGTTCAAGATTCCTCAATAGGGAAATAAACTAGAAGTCCCATCCATGATGCCTTCTGAGTGCCGGTCCAAGGAAAGGCATGACCCTGCAGCTAGCTCCAGCTCTTCTATGCGCCCCAAATGGGGTGCCTCTCGCTTCTTGGCTAGCCTATGACAGATGTGCAAGAATACCAATGATGTTGCTCATCAAAGCCTTTCACTAAACCAAGAGACTAGAAGGCGCCAAAATGAGTTCATGGCTGCAAGAAACCATCCTGTTCCTCCACCTGGACCTGAGATGGAGCCTGTGGTTGCACCAACTTGGGAGATGCCTCCAATCGATGATGAGATGCTCCAGAACTTTGATCTCTCCCTGTTTGCTCATGGTGGTGCTCCTCCTCCTAGGACTAGATCTGCTTATGCTCCTGAGGCTGCTGGAAATGGAGATGATGATGAAGAATATGAAGATTATGAAGAAGATGATGATGAGGATGGTGGTAACGGCTCTCTACCCTCTGGGACACAGTTCTATTGATGGTAGCGCTAGCATCCCTACCCTTTTCTTCGCCTCTTTGGTGTTCCGATGCCAAAGGGGGAGAAGAGAGTAGAGTCTAGGATCACGGGGTTCCTTGCACAAGCCATGCCATTGATACTTTATTTGCTTCTTACTTGGCTTATGCTATTTGCTTGTTTTCATTTCTGGAACCATTTGCTACTTTGAATAATTCGTGTATGGACAAGTTATTGTATGCTTAAATCTCTATGTTAGGATGATTATGCTTTATGCTTATATCTTGATATATACCTATCCATACCATGCTTCTTTCCTAAAGATATTGGGGGAGCTTCTCATATTCTACAAATGGTGCACTTTGCATTCAAACGCAAACTCTCCAAGTGCACACATTATGGGGAGTGACGAGGGATCACCTCGGCAATGCCTACGTATTGTAGACTTGAGTTTCGGGAGAGAGCGACGATGGAGATTCCGGGAGCGAGATTAGGCACACGACGTACCCAGCTTCGGGTCCCCTCGATGGAGGATCCCTACGTGCTGCTAGCAATCCAGTATATGAGCATAATATGTTTACATGGTGCCGCCATAGGCGGAGCTATGTTGTCTATATTCTGTCTATCTGTTGGCCTCTTTATTTCGGGTGCCCTGGCTAGCTTTATATATGCAACTAGCCTAGGGTTTTACAAGAGTCCTAGTCGACTACTTGTTCGGGTTGCCTTGTTGGGCCTTCTCCATATTTGGTCTTCTCCATATTGGGCCGAGCCAGGTATACTAATAATGGGTACCCGAAGGGTATGCCCATGTCAGTAGCCCCCGAGTTTATAGGGAAGTCGAAGACTTGCATAGAAACTCCAAGCATAACCATCTCCGGAGTTGAAGAAAATACAAGGCGAGGTCCATGTCGTAGATCATGTGTAGCGTAGATGATGTCGACGATTCTTGAAATTATCGGGTGCGCGGCAGCGCTCCCGATGGGAGTAGCCCCCGAGTCTATGGGCAAGTGCTTGCACTTGGGCATAGACTCAAGTTGTACTACTCGATAAAGAACTTAACTATATTTCTAGAGGATTTGATGAAATCCATGTGCTCCCGATGGGAGTAGGCTCCACTCGAGTCGTAGAATCGAGTTGAGTCTACAAACCTTGATTGTCATAGATGCTGTCGAAGTTATTTTTCTATCGGGTGCGCGACCAGCGCTCCCGATGGGAGTAGCCCCCGAGGCTACAACCAAGTGTTTGCACTTGGGTGTAGGCTCAACTTGCTTGTAATTGACTCCACAATTTTTCCTCTTTCTTATTGGGAGGGTGAACAATACTCTCGATAAGAGTAGCCCCGAGCCTATGAGCAGGTGCTTGCACCTAGACATAGGCTCAAGTTGTACTACTCGATAAACAACTTGGCGCAGCCCCTCTTTTTATCGACTCCAGGCCGTTGCTATTTTTTATTTGACATCCATATCTATATTGTACAGGGATAATGGTAATTGGGGCTAGATCATCTGACGGATCAGGTACTAGTTAACTGCTCTAGTGGCAATCCGCAAAAACCTACTTCAAGATCACGTCCCTGGACATGATCTCGGGATACTGGTGTTAACTCGATAGGTGCCGCTTAAGGTCTTACCATTCTGTCGAGTCCCAGTCATATTTTATCGGGTACCTAACGCGTCCGTTAGGATTTTTCTTCGTATCTGTTGATACGGATAGAAGTAGCAAACCGACGTCAGAGACGGTGCCACGCCACTCAGAACGGATCTGGGGTCTTACCTTCGCAGAGTTTTGCGGCATTCAGAGATTATTCGCAACTTTTAGCGCTCTGAGAATATATTGTCGAGTGCCTTGTTCGGCTGATGCAATGACCCATTTTGCGGGTTCTTCTATATTTTTCTCGGGCGTGATGAGACAGCCGAATATATTGGGTTCTTCTATATTGTCGTCAGGCACATCGCCGATGCTCTTGCTCAGAACAAATGACGAGTCGATGGACCCGAAGATTTGTCCATCCTCTTTTTTTTTCTCCTTTTTTTTTGGTTTCTCCTTGATGATAATTTCGTCGAGTTCCTCCCTCAGAAAAATTTCTTCGGGTCCTCCTTGAGGACAATTCTTCGTGTCCTTTTTGAAGATAGTTCTTCGAGTCCTCCTTGAAGATAATTTTTCGGGTCCTGTTCTTTCTTGAAGACAATTTTGTCGGGCTCTCTCTTATATACTTTGAATTTTGCTTTCTCCTGCACAAATAAAAAAACTTTTTCTATCTTTCCCTTGACTCTCTTTTTCGCATGCGGTGTCAAATGCTCAGATTCGATGATATGTAAAGTGAATATATGCCGCGCAGCCCCCGAGTGTCGGGTGCGACAAAAGTAAACGATAATCAACTTTGTGCAAAAATAGAAGAACACTTAGCTTTTTGGACACGACGAAGTCGATGCATGATGAAGTCTTCGAGTGTAGATAAGTAATCTAGCCAAAGTAGAAACCACCAAATAGAAAAAGTGGATGCCGCAAAATTGTTGATGAAGAAATAGCCGAGCCCCCGAGCGTTGCTGAGGTGATGTCATGATTGTTGCTTAGACGCCGTGTCACAGTTGTTACTCAGGGCGAAGTCGTTGTCGAGCCCCCGAGTATTATCCGTGTCGCCGAAAGAAAACCATTAAGGATGAAATACTGAGGATGAATCAGAGATGAAGTACTTGAGACGAATCCATATTGAAGATTACGCCATTAAATATAGAGTATATATTGAAGATAAATCCGTAGATATCATAGAGGATGAATCCATTGACCCGAAGAATCCAGTAATAACCATAGAAGATGAATTCGCTGATATCAGAGAGGATGAATCCATTGATCCGAAGAAAATAGTTCCAGTAATAATCATAGAAGATTAATCCATTGAACCGAAGAATCCAATAATATAGAAGATGAATCCGCCGAAGAAAATAAATCCAGTAATAACCCTCAATGATAAATCCAGTGACCCGAAAGGCCTCGGGTAATGTTGTATAAGAGTAAGCCCGTAATATTCATGTAGATGAATCTTATAAGATGAATCCGATGAAAAAGAATCCGATAAGCCGAAGCCGAAGAAGATGAATCCATTGATCCGAAGAAAATAATTCCATTGAGCCGAAATAAATCCACTTTAGCCGAAGTAGATATATCCAGAGGCGAAGAAAAGGATTTCACCAAGTAATCGAGTATATTTGTGGTAACGAAATAATGGTGCAGCCCCGAGTGTCGTATTTTATTGTAAAGATGTAATAACGCAGCCCCCGAGTATTTGGGTGTGGCAAAAATAAATAATAGTTAACTTTTGAAAGAGGAACACTTAGCTTTATTATCGGGTGCGCGGAGCCAATGTGGAAGCGGGTCGTGTGGCGGACGCGGTCGATGAAGTTGCGCGGCGTCTGACCGGAAGTAGTTGATGAAGAGGGCGTAGTCGAAATAGCTTCGCCACCAAAGATAGTCCATGCGGCGGACGCAGTCGAAATAGTTATGTGGCCTGAAATAGTTGATGAAGAGGACGGGCGAGCACCCGAATATATCGGGTCCGCGATGTCGGGTCCATGGCCGGCGAACCCCCGAGTAAGACGAGTGCGCCATGGCGGACACGGTCGACCGAGCAGAGCAGTCGAAGCATTGTTTCAATCTGCAGTTATATCACGGTGCAAAAAACTACGAGCAAATAATAGTACGAGCCAAAAAATATTTGGCGAAATAAATTTTACGAGTAATAATTAATTGAAAATATAGCACCTGATATTTTTGTATCTGATGGCCGTCGATGATGAGCTTTTTGATTGAAGCGGCGACTTGCGTCAGAAATATGGTGGTCGCTAGTGTGTTCGTGAGCTAGTGTCATGCCGCGCCGCCTCTTTGTGAGCTCACGCTGGCATAATTCCTTTTCATCTTGAACTCGCTCCGAATCAAATATGCTGACATACATATCTTTGTAATACACGCCGCTTTCACGTGTGAGGAGTGCTGCAGCCTTGTTAACTCCTTTGCGCCAGTTCACGTATGGAGAAGTGTTTGGTTGATTGGAGTTTTTTGGTCCTGGCAACAAAGCATGTTCTTCCGACCTTCTTTTCTCTCGGGACTTGATCAAGCCAAGTTTTGATTTCTTTGGCAGTTGGTATATTTTTGGTCACGATCTGGCGAAGACGACGAAGACTGGGCTTGACCGGGTCGGCCTCGCAGTAGTTTAATTGTTTCTTGTTGATCCGCGGTACGCCTACCCTGTAGGATAAAATCTCTTTGTAAATCATGATGACTTCTGGTAGCCAAACCCGCTCTCTTCTCTTCTTGCTCTCTCCCTTTATTATTTTCTAGTTTCTGATGTGAAGCGCTTGACCACTGAAAAATCAGCGGTGATACACTGGAGATCTGCCCGGTTCCTATGCTGATCGACTTTGCACGACCGCCGTCCGCAGGTGCGGCTCTTGTTTCGCATGCGTTTTTTTGCCTAGTTTGCTGACTCGGCGACTGCCCTGCACGCAAAACTCTGGCTGGCTGCCGACGAAGCTGATGACCTGCACGTAAAATTCTGGCTGTTCGCCCGACAAAGCTGATGACGAACTCTGTGGTCTCCAAGATTGTCGCATAAAGACGAAGTAGATGAATTTTCAGATCTAGACGTGTTGTTGACAAAGTATCCCGTCCGGATCACAAAATCCAGTCATCGCTTATCCCCACGGTCGGCGCCAATTGACGAGGGATCACCTCGGCAATGCCTACGTATTGTAGACTTGGGTTTCGGGAGAGAGCGACGATGGAGATTCCGGAAGCGAGATTAGGCACATGACGTACCCAGCTTCGGGTCCCCTCGATGGAGGATCCCTACATGCTGCTAGCAATCCAGTATATGAGCATAATATGTTTACATGGTGCCGCCATAGGCGGAGCTATGTTGTCTATATTCTGTCTATCTGTTGGCCTCTTTATTTCGGGTGCCCTGGCTAGCTTTATATATGCAACTAGCCTAGGGTTTACAAGAGTCCTAGTCGACTACTTCTTTGGGTTGCCTTGTTGGGCCTTCTCCATATTTGGTCTTCTCCATATTGGGCCGAGCCAGGTATACTAATAATGGGTACCCGAAGGGTATGCCCATGTCAGGGGGAGTTGTCTTAATCTCTTATATGGAATCAAGGTTTGAGCTTATCATAATATTTATATGTGACTCTAGCTCGGTTTGTCATCGTATACCAAAAAGGGGGAGATTGTAAGGGTATTTTACCCTTATCCATTATTTTGGTAACAATGACACCGTTGCTAGAGTAATTGGTCTAATACATGTCTATGCGATTATTCCTAGGTATTAGCCATATAGGCATAATGGTGTATCTATGGAACAAGAAGGTGAAGGGAGACCCCCCACTTCGACAAAAATGAAGAAGGGTTGTTCAACCTCAGGCCGGCTAGAGGTCCGGTTGGACCGGCCGTGGCACCGGCTGACCCGGCGCCGACCGACCCTTGGACCGGTGCCAACCGGGCACCATCCAGGGGAGTTTCCACCTTCGCCCGGTGCTGGCCTGGCGTATGGCCCGGTTTGGACCGGCCTGGTCCACCCCTCACACCCGGCCGAGCCGGCATGTGGACCGGCTGCCCCGACGCGTACCGACTCCTGCTCCGGTGACAACCGGGGGCAGGTACTGTAAGCCCATGTATCGCCCCGGTCTCGGCCCGGCGCCAGGTCCGGTTTAGACCGGATGGTCCGGCCTACGTCCCGGTTGGACCGGCCCCTGAACCAGATGGCTCGTCCCAAGGCCCGGCTGACCGGTTCCCTCGACTGTTTGCTGAGCTGGATAAGTTACAACGGCTGGATTTCGAGGGACCATATAAATACCCCTTCACCTACCTCAGAACACTTAGGCACTACATTACAAACTGTTATTGAGCTCTCTCTCTCTCATACTCCATTGATAGAAACACCAAAAGCCTCAGATCTCCCTCCTCCTCCATCGAAACTCGAATCCCTCCGGGGAAAAGATAGAGGAGGCCTTAATCTATAGTTCCACCGAGCCAAATCTTATTTCCCTTGTATTCATCAAGATACTTGCAAGAAACCCTAGGTGAGCAAAAGAGGTCCCGAAGCATCCGGGTTGTGGATTTGTGAAGGTTTGGAGGCTACCTCAAAGTCTACCACTAGTGAGAAGAGCTATTCCTTCGTGGGATAGGCTCAGGAGAAGAAGGTGAGCCTTCGTGGCGCTGGGAATCCTTCGTGGGACCCCCACCTCTCCAAATGTGACGTACCTTCTTGCAAAGAAAGGGAACACAGGAATAAACCTATGTCTCCGCGTGCTATTGGTTATTTCTAACCGAACTCTTACTTGTGATATATCTGACTGTGAGAGTCTTCGTGCTCGAGTTAGTTGTATCATCATATAGGGTGCCTCACCTAGTTTGCATTAGGCTCATCTTTATATTCCGCAAACCCTAATATTGCAAAGAAAGAATTAAAATTTGTAGAAACCTATTCACCCCCCTCTAGGTTTATCATCTCTGAACTTTCAGCGCGTCGTGAAAAATTCCCGAAATCAATCTAAAACTTGGTACTAACCTCACATATGATGCAAACATGAATAATTATCACATAATAAACTTCAAAGTTCATGGATACATTTTACATGTATTAGTGAGTTGCGGCAGTGCTACCCACATGATTCCTTATGGCGACCGACAAGGGCCTCCCCCACCGCTGCACACGCCCTCCATGGTGCGCATGTGAGGACACTCTTTCGCTTGGGGTGCTCATTCAAATTATGGGTCACGACCTTTTAATCCTTGAATTCCTAGAAAAATCTCAAATGGCAATTTAAATTGTATGTCATTAGTATAGGATTTAGTCTCACATGGCTAGGAGAGGAAGTTAGAAGGGGACATATGCGAGACTATGGCATGTTGGCTTGGTCATAAGATGAATGATATTGTTTCATGTAGCCAAAATTCTTTCTTAAGGACAAAAGCATGCACAACAACTTCATGTATATGAGAAATGTCCCTCGACTTCATCGAAATAGATATTTGTCGCTTCTAATTAACCGTGAAATATCCAAGGATTTTAATTCTCTCAGATGGGACTACATTAGATCTCTTGTGATTTCTAGGCTTCCCCTACACTGGTGTGTGGGTCATCGCTCTTTTCACTTCTGCCTCGTCTCTGGTCCTGCTAACTAGGATTTCTTCCCTTGACATCTTCTACGTAGATGTCTCCGTCAGGGGACCCCCTTTCACCACCATTATTTTCCCTCACCATTGACCCTCTGGATCGATTGTTGGAGCTCGCCACTGGATTGTAGCCTCCTCCAGGCACTATTTGAGTGATTTGCGGGCCTACAAATTTCCATGTATTTTGGTGATACAACTCCTTAACCCTGATTTCCATGACATGAGCAAAATATCCTTTAATTCTTCACATTTTTAAGGAAGTCACTGAGCTTATTACAAACAACACCAGAGCTATATTGCGCCGAACTGTTGCCAAGAGCTTGGCCTCCCTACAATCATTGCAGACTTCCCCGTGGTAATCTCGCAGTTTCCCCACAAGTACCTTGGCCTTTCCCTTAAATTGGGTAGGCTTCATCCCATGGACCTTCAACCTTACGGTGACAAAGCTGCCAACCATCTTAACCCATATAAAAAAAGTTCATCAATCATTCGAGATGCACTGCTCTAGGCAAGTCTGTCCTCACTGAACTACCAATTTTCCTTCTCATCCCCCATAATATTGACAAATGCTCTCTTTGCATGTTTGACGATAACAACAACGACAACAACAACAAGACCACCACTACCACCACCACCACCACCACCACAACAGCAGCAACAAACAGGAAATGGAATATGTGAGCTCAACTGGTTGAAGGTTTGTTGACCTAAAGCGTTGGGTAGCCTTGGTATCCTAGACATGGATAAGTTTGCTCGTGCACAATGGCTTCTCTTGCTCTTGGTGGAGTCGGTAGCTATGAACGAACTTTGGGTTGGAATGGAAACCACAACTGATAAAAGCAACTAAAAACTCTCTTTGCTGACCAATGTTACAATAGGAAATGGAATAAAGCCTCCTTTGGTCATCATCTTGGCTTCATGCCGCCCAACCTAAAGCACTACAAGAAATGTGTTGATTTTGTAACCTTCTGATAGTGACCGTGGATAAAAACGTCATAGATTTATGACGATTTTGCAGTAGATCGTCGTAAGCTATTTTGGAGGTGAAAACCCTTGCTAGAAAATTACGATGATTTGAGTCAAGAGCGTCATTATTTCTTAACATCAAATCATCATAGTGTTAGCCCTAAAATCGTTTGAGGTGTCAAAAAGAAAGAAGAAATGGGCCCTTCACGCTCTCACAAACCAAAAGTGGATCACAAATTTTAACATGGATGCTTTATATATCAACTCAGCATATTGCACTATCCGTCCATCGTACCTCTGGGCCCTTCTTCAAGACTTCCACATTACCTCTGAGGTGGATGACTCAATCTTGTGGACTCTCATGGACAAGGGATTATAGTCCAGAGCTTTATCTTATAATGCTAAAATATTGGGATCCTTATTCCTTGATCTTCCGAGAAGATAGTCTCGAAGGTTTAGGCACCTCCAAAGTGTCGATTCTTTGCCTGCCTTGCAATTCAAAACTGTTTGTGGACTTCCATTTGGCTTGCTATCCACCCATGGCCCACCAACCGTTTCTATTTTTGTGCAAATGTCTTCTTGAGTTCTCCATGAATATAATATTTGAAACGTATTTACTCTAAGAGAATCTAGTTGGTCGCAACATCTTGGATCTCTTGACTGTCGCTGAATCAGTATGTTGGCTCAAGTCATGTCGCGGTACAACGATATTGGCAGGCCCTCTGCAACTCCTTTTCCACATTATGCATATTTGTTGTTTGTTTTTCTGTTTTCTTTTATTATTTGGAATTGAGTTTTTAATATAATAAACAAATTACTGTGGGGCTTTTGCCTCATAGTTCCTGGTAAAAAAAACTCCATGGCGGTGGTCCCAAAGGTCATCACTCTTACTGCATGTAATGAAAGTAGCGCAATCGGAGGGTCTTCAATAACTTAGTTGTGATGTCGTCGACGCTAATCTAAATAATTAAGGACGGGGAAGAGAATGGATCATGTGTGGTGCTAGGCATATATTGGAAATTATTGCTTAGTTTTTTCATTGGCCTGGCTATGACGGGTACTTTCTTCCTTTTCTTGGCATAGCCTTGTCTTATTTCGCCCTCCTATATCAATATAGAAGGAAAAGTTTTTGTCGTTTTTAAAAAGAGAAACGAGAGCAATAATTGTGCTTTTCTTGAAAAAAATACAAATATGTTGTTTAATATGCACACAAGCACACATGTGGTGATATGAAAGAAGTCGCTGAACAAAGTATTTAAGCACCACTTTTGAACCAATCTAAGGATCGTTGCTCATCACAAAACGAAACATATGGAATCACATATATGAAGTAACTTGATGAAGCTACACCTAAGACTAAGGTCATGTGTGAGCCTTAAGCCTCAACCAATGCAGTGTCTTGTGTCATGAGAACCACTCTAAATAGCTGTAGAAATATTAACACATATAAATGAAATTTTAATGTGGAAATACCCTATAAAAGCCATGGTCTAGATCCAACCAAATTTTGTTTCATTGTTATCACATGAGGATACAATAATATTACTCTAGGTAGCACCAAAGGCTCTCATGTATCAAAATTCACAATCTTGCGACGACAAGATTTAGGATGCAAAGAGCTAGAAATTAGAAACTAAATTCACAAGGATGATGTAATGACAACTTGAAGGAGTCGAAGTAGTGGATCTGAAATTCACAACCTTGAAGGGACTCACTTTGCTCGATGAAACATTTAATTGTTTAATCTCCCTTCTCTCCCTTTTCTTTCTTGGTCTCTTCACCAATGGAGACCAACCCTTAATTCTTTTTTTTTGTAGATGAGAGGCTAAACATTCCACTTCTCTCGTGTGTAATGTCCAAAGGGCACATATGTCATAACCCTCATATTTGGTGGGCTCTTGCACATGTTTGACAATCTACAGTTTCAAATTCATCTCCTCCCGGCCCACATGCGGAGAATATCCCAACTAAATGTTAATCGAATGGAACCTAGCTACTCCACGTTCAACAGTGCTTTCCACTTCCTCGAATGCCACACCATGCTCAAATTTTTTGTGTTCCATGCTGTTTAAATTAGTTTGTGATTATTACATTTCAGTTTTGTCAGCACATTATTAGTTTTGGTAACATGGAAAAAGTAAGTCCATAGATGTCGATCAACCACACCGATTAATCCGCTTTTACTCCATAGTTCAGTAAAGAAAATATATAGAATTGACACCAAGAAAGTGGGAGGAGTGAATCTACAAGTTCACTACGTAGCTAGACCGTCCCAACGAATAAAAAATTGACTACTATATTTCTATTTTAAAAAATGATGCCATGATTTGTAGTTACTTAAAGAAAAGGGTATTGAGATAGCCAACATCGCTTCCTCTCTAACTCCTTAAAGGGGACAGCACCTAATCCCTTGATGCATTGAGATCTCAATTTCCTATTCTTTGCGAACTAATTATTAGTTAGGGAGACAGTAATCGAGCAATAAAGTAGCTGATTAGAAAACACAGTATGCCATGCATGCTCCTCTATAGTTTAAGTGTATTGCGGCTGTTTTTTAGGTTTGTTTTGCCCCAACTTTGGTTAGGCATAAGTCAACCAGCTAAGTGAGAGCTCGCTTGACAACAAAAGAGTCTCACCACAAACTTGTTTGGAGATTTCATGAAAGCCTTGCCGGCCTCCATGTGTACAAAAGCTGATAGAAGGTAAATATTTAAGTTATTCTTTCTAAGCCTTTAGCTAATAACCAGTAGAATCTGAAACTCCTAAAGTTACTCTCGCATGCAAGCATGTCCTTCTGCCACTTTGCTATCTATATCAAAATGAAAACAAAGCATGGTTAGTACATGTGTTCCTTGATCACCCATACGTCTTCCTCTCGCAAGCGCCATAGTTAATGGTTCGCTGTCGCGCTAAACACTTTATATAATCGAGCAAATTTTAAAAGGAGCACGAGAAAGAGATAGAAAGCACAAAAGAATCGCAAGCTCTCGATGCGTTGAAGACTATATTAGAGGAAGAAAATTCAGAATCACTAGCTCCATCTGCTAGCTAACCGTTGATTAACAATGTTAATCTTTGATGACGAGGTAGTTCCAGTCTCTGCGTTTCATTACTAGTTTGATGGCGTCCTGTGCTAGCTAGCGAGCAACTTATTACTATCATATACGGCACCGATGGATCAGTTGCTTCGTGTCATCAATCACGTCAACACTTTACCACACAAAATCTAATGAAAAATTAGCATGTCACCGTGTTGAACGTGGCATCTTTGAAGAGACTATTCCGGGCTTGATTTTGCTCGGGAAGAGGTAAGCTAAGATAGATCTTTTTTTGCGCGTCGAGCTGGGTGACAGCCTTTCATCTAAGATCCCCTTTGCACCTAAATTACACGAAGATGTTGACATTATAGTATGAGATTTTTTTTTTGGTTTCTAAGCGGATCGCAAGGAAGGGGTTTCCGCCATTAATAACCGTGTACACACAAAACACAATAGATCAACATAATTAAAATATGCCAAAAAATATCAGTATTCTTCTTTTGAAATTGCAATCGTTATTGTTTCTCGCGTAAATATTAACAATACATATGGAAGAAAACCAAATAAAAGTTGTAGTTGTAATTCAAATTGCATTGAAGCACAAGCTTCAAGCTGGTGCAATTTTTTTCTTTGTAAATGTAATATATTGTACAAGTATATGAATTGCATGCTCGCAATTGTTTTTCAAAAATACAACAGTTGCAATCTATGTTAAAAAAGCAATGTATCACATTTATTCTTGAATAATATAATTATTGCGATAAATGTTAACAAAATAGGTTTAATCTCAAAATTACCTTTTCAGATCTCTGAATTTCTAGCTTCACCCAGGGTGTAGAATTTTAAGAAACGGTAAAAACACAAAATGAACCAACATGAACATGTGAGAAAATTCCAGAAATGCCTAACATTTTAAACTATTTTTTTCACATTTTTACTACTATTTACCAGAGGAACATGGATTCCCACGACAGATTTTATAGGCTCCGTAATTGCGTATATGCTCTTAAAGTAAGTTCCAAATCTGCATATTTCAAAAATATGTTGAAGAAACATTGCTATGTTTCGCAGGTGCCATTGTAGGGCGCCATGTTAGATTCCAAATATTCTTCCAAGAAACTGATAATATGTACACTTTGATTGCAAAGATGGTATGAACACATTAAACACGGAGTAATTAGCAAAACACATACACACACAAAAAGAATTCCGACACATGCAAGATGTAACTAGAGATTAATGAGCAGACCGTAAGCACAACTAACAGAATATAAGTACATAAACGGCCATTGAACTTTGATCTATCCTTTTATTTTTAAAGAGAATTCATATTCCTTGGCAAAAAAGCGAAGGGTCGGGAATATGTGTAACATATATTTGTCTGGAACTAATAGATGGAACTAGATTTGTTGGTGTACACCGATCAAATAAAAGTTACCTATCTTATAAAAAAAAAAAATTGTGAGGTTCCAAAAAATTATTAAATTAAATATGTGCTTACATATACACATTCCGAAGGTACATTAAAAATTTCGGGACAAAATATGCCGTATTTTGAGCTATACAAAAAAGAAAATTTTCTGACAGAAAACTAAGATTTCTATCCCTATATACATCCACAAAATTTTCTTTTTTATGTAGCTCAAAAGACAGCGCAATCTCCAACGGAACTTTCGCATCAGTATTCATGGAATACAATTTATGATTTTTTAAACACAAAATATACAATTTTTAGAAACCAAGAGCACTGTGGTGCTCAGGTGCACCATATCTCCTCTCATCTTAACCTGAATATTTCATGTTGGTCCGTATATAGAGTTGTGCTGACGTCATCTGAAAACAAAAGAATTGTGCTGACATTGGCATTAGCATCCAAAACTATATACAGGAGTAGGTGAGACCGAGAGAGGCCATCCTTAGCGCAAAACTGATGTCACGAGCATATTTGGCCCACGAGCAAGCCAAGAACAAAAAAACGTGTACTTCCCAGCCCAAGATGAACATCCGAACCCACACTCCACCTTCTCGTGTGAACGTCAAAAAAAAAACAGGCATCCATGATTAGGTGGATGATAGATTTGGCGCACATGATCAACGGTGCTTCCGATTTTTGAAACATTTAAACTATATTCTTATGTTTTAAAAAATCATAAAAATTATTCCATAAATACATACATATGTCATGCATACTCGTGCGAAGTTTCGGTAAAAATTATGTTGTATTTTAGCTAGAGGAGAAAAACAAATTTATGGCTATAAAGGGATTTTGTTGTCAAAAATTTCTCCTTTTTATATAGTTTATAATACAACATATTTTCTTCCGAAATTTTTACAGTACATTCAGAAGTTTTCTATGTATGTGCAGATTAAAGCTTAAGTTTTTTAAATCTTAGAAATATGTTTTTAAAAATCGGAGTACTGGTACTGTGTGCCAAAGTCACTTTTCGCTACTAGCCACCCTCTTCTTCCCTGCGCTGCAGCACATGCACATGACTACATGAGCTTAACCGAGCCTGACCCTAGGAGATTTCGCAACAGGAACGAACACAACAGGTGTGTCGTCGTTGCTGCAGCAGCAATAATGGAAGCCAAAGGGGCGACAGGACTCGCAGCAATCGAATCTGTCCGTCCTCTTTCTTTGGCGACGCAAAAGGAACAGGTGGACGTGCCGCTCGCAGCGACGCCATGCCATGGATAGCACATAGCAGGCGAGTGCTGAAAAGAGTCGTCACTGACTGATCACACCACACTCCGGTCAGTCAGGCAGAGAGTGAGGCTGCTGGAGTCAACTCAAGCCGTGAGTGATGATGGATCGACGACGAAGAAAAGGAAGGAACTGTGGAGCTTTGCGTGGGAAAGCAGATCCATGCCATGGTGTGTATGTGTACGAGAGATGGCAAAAAGCAGCAGGACACAGGCACCGGAATGGCTCTGCTTGCACTGCAGCGGGCTGCGAGCTCTGCTTCTGCAAGCTTGCACTGCAGTGCGTTGAACCAGTGCCACTGGCTCACTGCTACTCGGCTGGCCATTCCAGGAAAGAAGTTGCTCGGTCTGAGTCAAGGATGTGGATATGGCGATTTCGGACTGAAATGTAAGCATGGGGATACGGGATTTGCAGGCGACGATGATGCAGTCGTAGAAGGAGACGCTTTGGTCTGCGGTTCTTCTGTCAACTGAATTTGCTGCTGTTGTCTATGGACGAAGCTGGTCTCTTTGCTAACTTTGGTGATACTACTTCACCTCACTGTATCATGGGGTTCGAGATGACACTCACAGGGAATGGCTCTGCTTGCACTGCAGCGTCTTTGTGTGGAAAGCTTGACAAGGGAATGGGTCTGCAACCTTCCACTGCAGCGCACTCCTAGTGCTCATCCATTCCAGGACAGAAATTGCTCGATCCTACTGCGTCAAGGAATTGGATATGCCGATTTTGGGGGAAGACTTGTATAGGATCTCTTCGTTAGGTGAGATCATAAGATCACCTCATAAAAATCATATTTCTAAAATGCGAAAAAGTCTGAAAAAATTATACAACATACTTATGAGTTGTATCTATAACTCCAAAAGAAATCAGCTCAAAACTCAATCTACATACATATAGATAAATTCTCCTATGAATAGTGTCAATTTTGGGTGAATAGTATTTCTCCCAATTCACTCTCAAATTTATCTTTTTTGCCTCTCTGAATGTAGGTTAAAATTTAAAGCAGCAATTTTTAAGTGTCGCATATATAGGCGATTGGATCTCGGCTCGTGCCTCCTGCCGGCGCCGCTGCTGATTGCCTCGTCTCTGTGGCCTTTGGGCCATGGAGGCGCGGTGGATCTCGGCCCTCGTCGGTGGGAGGGCTCCGCTCCCTATTTTGAGGGCTTCGTTCTTCATTTTTAGGGTCAAGGTTTGTAGGGGCGGCGCTCAGGTGGTGGTGGCGGCGTCTCGTGCAATAAGGTCTCCCCGGCTTCAACCACATCTCGGCAGCAACGTCGAGAGGCTTGTGAGAGTGGTGTGGTCTTCGAGGATTTCGTATGGCTGTGGGGATCTTCAGATCGTCAAGGAGCTTCATCGGTAGTTCTTCCTTCTTCTTCGTCTCTGGGACGGATGTGGTCTTTTTGACCCGTTTGGCGACTTCCCGTCTGCAACCAACAACGTCAGGCCGACTCGGGGAGGAGCGGCAGCGGCGGCGCGCCGTTGACACGGTCTGGAGGTTGAAGATGAAGGGCTTCTCAAGTAATTTTCGTTTTTCTTGGGGTGCTTTACATTGTTCGTGTTTCTTTTAATGCCAAAGTTCTATTCGCAAAAATGCTACATATATGTGATACATGCATTTTACATCCTCATTATTGCTACATATATGTTTAGTTTTCATTGATATATGCAATCATACACCATTGTTTATGCATTTTAGTTGATTTCCGGGACTTTCCAACAAAGTCCCCTTCATTGGTATTTAATTCCTAGGAGGTAGAAAACCTCCTTTTTCATTTTTTTCATTGTTTAAGGGGCCTTCTAGACATCTAAAAATCAAGAAAAAAATTACTTGATCAGTTTTTCACCCGGAGAAAGACCGTGAGCGAAAGAAGCATGCGAGGGAGGCCACGAGGGCCAAACAACCCCAGGTGGCGCGCCCTACATGTCTGGGCGCGCCACCTAGGCTTGTTTGCGCCTTGGGCATTGTCTCGGCCCCCTTTTATATCAGAGACTCCGTTTCACCTAAAAACCTAAGCCATATTTTTCGAGATTTATTGAAGCGGCGGCGGAGTCGAAGGTCCTCTCCTACTCCGGGAGAGGGCAGACCATGTCGCACCGGTGCCTCAGGTGAAGGGGAAATCGATGCCATCGATGTCACCACTCCTCTTTGGCTAGGGGGAGGGGGCATCTCCATCAGCACCATCATCACCACCATCTCCATCAACGAGATTGACTTCACCCCCCTCATAGTTTGTGTTGAATTGAACCCCGGATAGCGTTTTGAGGCTAGTTGCATGTTTGTGATTGGTACTTTATTTGGTGGAGAAATTATATATTCAGATTGTTGTAATCATTATGCCTCTGGTCCATATCATGTTTTACACTTGCGAGTAGTTCCCCACATTCCTGAGGGCATAGGATGATCTGTTTATGAATCTGTATGATTTGTAATGAGTATTTAGTCAAGTTTTCTAATTTTTATGTTGTTCTATGATGGTTTTATGCGAATGTCGACTGCATATTAATTCACCTATATGGGCTCATAGGGTGTCACTTTAATGTAGTGAATGTGTGTTGGAAGGAACGGACTGACAGAACCCGTTTTCCAATACCATGAGTTGCATTAGAGGGGTTTATGTGGGGACCAATGATCTTATTGCTATATATGGTGGGACATTTATGTCTTAGTGATTCATATACTTGTTGGAGATATGCCCAAGAGGCAATAATAAAGTGGTTATTATATATCTTTGTGTTTATGATAAATGTTTATATACCATGCTATAATTATATTAACCGAAACATTGATACATGTGTGTTATGTAAACAACAAGGAGTCCCTAGTAAGCCTCTTGTATAACTAGCTTGTTGATTAATAGATTATCATAGTTTCGTGATCATGAACATTGGATGTTATTAATAACAAGGTTATGTCATTATGTGAATGATGTAATGGACACACCCAATTAAGCGTAGCATAAGATCACGTCATTAAGTTCATTTGCTATAAGCTTTCGATACATAGTTACCTAGTCCTTTCGACCATGAGATCATATAAATCACTTATGCCGGAAGGGTACTTTGATTACATCAAACGCCACCGCGTAAATGGGTGGTTATAAAGGTGGGATTAGGTATCCGGAAAGTATGAGTTGAGGCATATGGATCAACAGTGGGATTTGTCCATCCCGATGACGGATAGATATACTCTGGGCCCTCTCGGTGGAATATCGTCTAATTAGCTTGCAAGCATATGAATGGTTCATAAGAGACCACATACCATGGTACAAGTAAAGAGTACTTGTCAGGAGACGAGGTTGAACGAGGTATAGAGATACCGATGATCAAACCTCGGATAAGTAAAATATCGCGTGACAAAGGGAATCGGTATCGTATGTAAATGGTTCATTCGATCACTAAGTCATCGTTGAATATGTGGGAGCCATTATGGATCTCCGAGATCCCGCTATTGGTTATTGGTCGGAGAGAAGTCTCAACCATGTCTGCATAGTTCGCGAACCGTAGGGTGACACACTTAAGGTTTGATGTCGTTTAAGTAGATATGGAATTTGGAATGGAGTTCGAAGTTTTGTTCGGAGTCTCGGATGGGATACAGGACATCACGAGGCGTTCCGGAATGGTCCGGAGAATAAGATTCATATATAGGAAGTCATTTTATAAGTTTGAAAATGATCCGGTGCATTTATGGAAGGTTCTAGAAAAGTCCGGAAGAAATCACTATGGAAGGTGGAGTCCCGGAGGGACTCCACTAGCATGGCCGGGCAACCCTAAGGGAGAGGAGTCTCAGGTGGACTCCACCTAAGGTGGCTGGCCACCCCCCCTCAAGGAAAGGTGGGAGTCCCACCTTGAGTAGGACTTCCCCCTTGAGTATGTTTCCCACCTATGGCAAGTTTTGTTGTTGGGGTCTTATTCGAAGACTTGGACTACAACTCTTGGGGGCTTCCACCTATATAATGAGGAGCCAAGGGGAGGGGCCGGCCACACCAAAGCCATCTAGGCCGCAACCCCCAAGTGGCCGGCGCCCTAGACCCCCCTCTCCCCAAACCGTAGCGCCCCTCCTCCACATATCTCTCCCGCTGCGCATAGGCGAAGCCCTGCCGGAGATCTCCACCACCACCGCCACCACGCCGTCGTGCTGCCGGGATTCCGAGGAGGATCTACTACTTCCGCTGCCCGCTGGAACGGGGAGGACGTCGTCTTCATCAACACTGTACGTGTGACCGAGTACGGAGGTGCTGCCCGACTGTGGCACCGTCAAGATCTTCTACGCTCTTTTGAAAGCGGCAAGTGATCATCTTCTGCAACAACGAGATCTAATCTCGTAGGCTTTGGAAATCATCAAGGGTTAGTGTCGTGATCCCCTCGTTGCTACCGTCTTCTAGATTAGATCTTGGCTTGTGTTTTCGTTCTTGCGGTAGGAAATTTTTTATTTTCTATGCTACGAATCCCATCAATACTTGCTCATGAAAATGGCTCTAGGACCCATCATAAGGAGTGTGTTTTCTCATATCCATGGCTGCACCAAATTTAGGCTCCTCCCCAAATTGAATGAAACTTGACAAAATATTTACCATGATGTGTAGAACTCTGATGCTAGTAAATCCATGCCGCCCTCGGGAACATTTTTCTCATATAAGCACACACAGACTTGAGCTTGTCCTCTTGCTGCATAGTACTGTATTTTACTTTCTGTATTTTACTTTATTGCAAACTATACACACAAAACACCAAAAAAACTGCTTTATTATTATTGTCTGCTTGTCAAATTCGCTAACCAATACCTTCAGATCCTCATGGGTTCGACAACCTTTATTATTGAAAATTACTACAAGTGATCTCCTGCACTTGGGAGCCATCGGTATGATGTGAAGCCAAGCTTACCTGCGGCATCCTTCCTGAAGAGGAAGTAGTCATCATAATCCCTCACTCCGTGCAGATTCTTCATGAAAATTTTCTTTCACATCTGAAAGGGTCGCCGGAAAAGAGGTGCCTCGAACAACAGGTCACCACGATAAAGGTAGTTCTGCCAGAGTTGATCATGGTTGGCCTCTAGGTTGTGGTTCTTCATTGGACTATGCCCCTGATCAAGCCCATGAAACCTTCGCATTTGGTTTTGTTCGTGGTCATACACGAGAAGAGTCACGGCTTACATGATCTCGCTATCATCATCGGACTCATCCCACAATGTGTCGATGACATGGGTGAAGGAAAACTCGTCCCCTCTACCTCCTCATCGCTGACGCCCCCTCCTCGACGCCAGTGGATGCGGGATTTATTCTTCCTCGGATTTGCGTTGTGCGAATTTTGCATAATCAGTAGAATGTTTACTTTTTCGCATGTGTTTCGTTCGTGTAGTTTGCGCGGTGCTCCGGCATCATTCTGAACATGCTAGAGTCGAGCGTTGTTGACACCGACAGTTCCCTAATGCGGGCGTTCGACGAAGGGTACGAACCCGAGGAGGGAGAGGAGATAGAGGAGGTGGAGGTGGAGGCGTTCGAGAGGCCATTTCAACCAACGTCAAAGCAGACAGGGCATCCAAACGAACCGCGAATTACACGGAGAAGTAGGATATTGCTCTTCTCAACATGTGGGAGGTATTTCTCTAGACGGGGTCACCGACACTGATCAATCCGGGATGAAGTATTTGCAGAGAGTCAAGGACAAGTTTCACCGGTTGTGGCAGAAGACCAGTGATGATCAAACCGCACAATGTGATCTCTTCAAGGCCGGTATGATACAATCGAGAAATGCTGCTCTCAGTGGGTTTCATGCTTGGAACAAGTGAAGAATAATCCTCCTGGTGGTGAAACCATTGACAACTTTGTGAGTTATTTCTTTGTCGGGCATAGTTTTGTTTCTATCCAAATTGTACTTGAATGACAATGCTAATTCCTTGTTTATATGCAATGTTGGACCGTATTACAGAACAAAGGTACAAAGATATGAAAGCTAGCGAGAATAGGTTTTTCACACCACACCATTGTTGGAAAATTGTAGAGCATAATGAAAAGTGAAAGTTGAGGGACCAAGAGGCTCCTCCTCCATGCAATGGTGCTCCAATTGCTTTGGACGATGATAGTGATGATGCAGCGGGAGGCGATGGATGAAGACAAGTAAAACTTGAGATGAAAAGGAGGGCTGAGCAAGAGAGGTTGACCGCCAAAATTGAGGAGATGATGGACGTGAAGCAAAAAAGAAAAATGCACACGAGCAATTGCAAGCTCCAAAGGAGTTGGCCGAGAAGAAACACCTAACCAAGATTAAGAAGTGGAAAGCAATAGGAGGGAGAGACGAGAAGAGAAAGGTGAAGTTTGAAGATAGAAGGATCTGGCTTGACGGTTACCTCAACTACGCTATAAGAGCATCTCCAGTCGCGTCCCCCAAACCGTCCCCCAAACCGCGCCGGATCGAGCGTTTGGGGGACGCGTTTTGTTCGTGCCGCGTTTGGGGGACGTCGCTCCCCAGCCGCGTCCCCCAAACGCCGCCCCCAATCAGAAATTCAAATAGATGCATTCAAAAGAGATCGTTCCCGCCGATTCGTCGCGATCGGAGTAGCGGCGATCGATCAAAGTACCGGGCGCGCGATCATATTACAGACCGGTGGTGCATGCAAATTAGAAGAAGGGGTTGGTCGACGGCGTCGTGTCCTGAGTTGACGCAGGCCCGTCGAGCACGACGACCTCGTCGCGATCTGCCTGTTCCTGTGCATGGTGCGTCTGCTCCATCGCTGACGCGGAGGCTGACGCAGGTGTAGCAGTAGAAGACGCGTCGCCGCTCGCTCTTGCTGCGCTGCCGCCGCCGCCGATGCCGATGCCGGCTGCCGTGGCCGCCGCGTCCGCCGCCGCCATTTTGGCTTCGATTTCGTCGAGGATCCGGCCTTTGAAGAAGTTGTGCGCCGCTCGCGTCCGGGGAGACATTCCCTCCGTCGACGTTCTCGGCAGGGACATGTCGTCCCTGCGTTTCTTGAGCTCCGGCTTCTCCTCTTGCCTCTTGAGCAGCTCGGCCCACCTTTGGTCGGCCTTCTTGTCGCGGGAGATAAAGGTCGAGGAGACGTCGGCGAGGCATTTCGTGATCGACGCCTGCGTCTTCTCGGACGACGCAGCGTCGGCCAAGGCGGCCTTGGCAGCCTTGTTGCCGGTAGGACGCCCTGTCGAAGTTGCCGGCGGCGCGTCCGGATCAATGGCGTCCTTCCCCTTGGACAGCGACAAGCGCGTCGGCCGCCATTTCTCATTCATTTTGAGCTTGCCATAGCAATGCATGAGCACGAAAGACTTGTGACCTTCCGAGTTCTTGGCGTACAAATCCATGGCCCGATCAAACTAACCAAAGGAAGCAGAGTCATTTCATCGAACACAATGTGGGCGCTACGGATTATGGAAGAAACGATCGTACCGGTTAGGCGACGTCGGCGCCGCTCGTCGCCTCCGGTCTCTAAGTCGTGATGGTACCCATGGAAGGAGTTCACCGACGCCCGGATGATGGCCCATCGCGTCGACATTGCCTTTTGGCTCCTCTTCATTGTCACTTTCCGGTAGTCGCCGTTGATGAGCTTGCGCTCATCGAACTCGGTCTTGATCCTCGCCCAATACTTCCCGCCTTTTGGTTGGCGCCGATGATGGAGTCATGGCTCACCGTCGCCCACGACTCGCACAGACAAAGATCTTCCAGAGGCGTCCACTTCGGGCCTCGTGTGCCCGACGCCTTCTTCTTCTTCTTCTTCGTCCTCACGCCGTCCGCGTCTACCTCCACGAGATCATCGTCACCGGCACCCTCGTCGTCCTCTTCGTCGCCGCCCTCTTCGTCCTCATCGTCGTCCTCCTCGTCGTCCTCCACCCCCTCCTCTTCCTCGTCGTCCTCCTCCTCAACCCCGTCGTCCTCCTCAGCACCGGCGCCGTCGTATTCGAGCGGACCCCTGCGGCCGGTGAAAGGGTCGCCGTCCGGACCGGGTCCTGGCTCGCGCTGCTCGTACGCCGGGGAGTAGAGGTTGTTGGGGTTGAAGCCGCCATGCGGCAGCGCATCCTGGTAGTGCGGCGACAAGTTAGGCGTCACGCACCCGGGAGTGGCGGAGGGGCCGTCGTTGTAGAAGGCGGCTTGCGACGGAGAGATCACTCCGGGAACGTACACCGGCATGGACGTACTCCATGGGCTCGCGTTGGTGGCGGCGATACACCCGGCCATTACGTGCTGGTGCTGGCGCGCCGCCTGAGCCTTCTTCTCCAGCTCCACCGCCCTCTGTCCTTTCCGCTCCGCCATCGATAGCTTCCGGCGCAGGCAATCTTGCTGCCATTGATCTTCGGTCATTCCTTCAGGCTTCTTCTTCGCAGCCGGCGCCTTCCGCGGCTTCGCGAACGGCGCTTTCGCCCCTATCGTCGCATTGCCCGGCGGCTTCTTGGCCGCTTTCTTCGCCATCTTTTTGGGGGCTGTCGGCGGCGCCATGGAATGGGGAGAGGGTAGCGGCGGCGGGTGGACGGCGGGAGGGAGAAAGAAATCGGCGGGATAGGAGAAATGAATCGGCGGCGGGATATGTTTTGGGAGGCCTGTGCGCGGCGGTATAGGCACGATTTGGCGGGAGCGGCGGGATTTGGCGGGAGTGTGAGACGAATTTTCCCTGTGCCGCTGACGGGTCGGCCCCGCGTCGGTTGGCCTCGCTTTTCGTTGTGTCCGGCGTCCCCGGAGCGTCCCCTGTGGGACGGGGACGGGCTCGGGGCGTCGGACACCGTATAGGGGCGCGCCGGATAAAAAAGGGCTTTGGGGGACTGTAATATCCCAGGTTTAGAGACGATCGAGGGGTAGATTTTAGAAAGGGATGTGCATTGCATAGTAAATTCTGGGGAAATTTCGCGCTTTTAAACAAAAACTGCATCGAAGGGGGACAAGTTTCTCTCTCGACACCTTACAGGGTTAGGGTTTCGAGAGTGCGACAAACTTGCATTTCTCTTCACTAGTTAGGGTTTTGAGATGAGAGGGGAGAGTTTGCTTGATTGAATTCTAAATGATGAGACATGGTTGAATTCAAACCAAGGTTGAATTTGAATTTCAAATTCAAACATTAAATAATTACCTTAAATAATTCAATTGAGGAAATTCATTAAGTAAATGATCAATAATAAACAAGATGAACAATTATAATAAAGTAGAGCTCATTAGGGAAAACATTGAGCTTTATTGAATAACACACAAGATACATTGTCTTTACATAATTCATAATGGAAATAAATGAATTATAACACATTACATAAATGGGCAGAATTGAAGAAAGAAAAAAATAAAGAAAAATTACAATTTAATGAGCCTAGACTAAATTCTACAAGATCAGCTTCATTTGATCTTGAACTTGATGAATTCCAAGTCCATTTTGAGCCATTCTTGATCCCTGCACAAAATCACAAAGAAGAAGAAGAAATTATGCCAAGTGGCAAAGCCACTTGGCAGATTAGAAAAGAAGTTAAAATGGTGGATAATATCACAGCTCTGCCGAGCTGATCCTCTCCAAAGCCAAGTTCACATGATCTGGCTCACACAGACACACAAGCAGCTCACACATCAGGTGTGCATGCTCAACACCCAGGCACTGCTTGTGCATGTGGCACAGCACACACACAGCATCAGTGAGTCACCAAAGTGACCAGAGCCAAGCTGTCGACCAGGGAGAGTATAGCAGCAACATATATAACCTTTTCAGTGCTCAAACCCTAGTCATTTGCTCATCCATCGACAGGCTGAAGGGGTAAGTTACCAAGAACATCAAGAACAGCTTGAACAAGGGGAACAGCCAGTGTTGTTCCATTTGCTCAATCTCACCATTAAATCCAAACAAGATCACCAGGAGGAGCAGGGCAAGTAAATCAATCACAAGAGCAACCCAGAAGCAATCCTCTACACCAACAAACAATCTAGGAGCTGGAGTGAGGTATACCACACAAAAGCCTGAGCAAGATCATCTCTTGCTCATAATTAAGCATACAATGCATCACTGAAGCACAGAAGGGTAGAATACCCTGTGTGTATCATCATCTGGCTACCAAGCCATTTGGTGCAAGCATAGATGGGTAAGGCCACTAGGTAAACATCCTATGGGAACAACAGTTATGCAAATCCATGCATAACTAGAGAAATCCAGCCAAGAATGAAACCATAGCTAGCCTAATCCACACACTAAGCACCTACAGCTAGCTAGGCCATCAGACTATAGACAAATCCTTGTCTATATAAATTTCTCAACACCAAAAGCCACTGGTAGTCCAAGATTGGATCAAGCCAGTGAACAACTATTCCATTCCAGCCAGCCAACACAAATCATGGCAAATCACAGATAAGGGAGCAACCAGGACAGCAACACAAGTGCTGTCAGGGCCACCTCAACCCTGAGCCAGCACAAGAACCTATACCTCATTATCCATTTGGATTCAGTATAGGGCTAGGGTACTCAACTGAGAGTTGGCATCCATCTAGCCCTGTCACAATTAATTAGATGATCACAACTGCACAGCAGCTCACATCACTTATCCACTTCAGTAAAATTCAGGCAACACAGATAAGTGAACAAAACAAATAAATAAAAGCACCAGGGCTTTGCAGTGATCCAATGGATCAGTGCAAGCAACAGCAGTTGTATAAGCCAACAGCAATACACACCAGGTTAAGCCTGTGTGATACACACACAGCACAGAGTGAGCAACAGTGAGCCACAGACACCAAAGAGCAGCTTTTACAAGCAACCGGTGATCATATGATCACCGTAAGCTTGCTAGAGCATGCTATCGCATGCTAGAACTCATTCTAAGCAATTCACACATGAACGAGATAATTAAATAACCGAACAATTGCATCACGAGATAAGAGCATCGAGCTTTATAATTGTATCAGAAGCACATCAAAGGCTTGATGAACCAAAGGATCACAATATACAAGAAAAGCACATGTCAATCCATCACTGAATCACACTGCTAAGCTAACAGTACAGCTCAATGGAGCATAATCATGAATCTGAACTAAATGAACTAGCTCAAAGGCACTGGTACTTGCAAGTATGCAAGGATTAACCATCACAATCAAGTCAGAGACAGAATTAAGCACACACAGAATGCTCTAGTAACAGTAAAAATGAATAGAAGCATGCCAGTAGGCCATGAGCATCACTGGATGCTCATGAGCAATCACAGGAGGGCCACAGTCAGAGATTACAATGAATAGAAAAAGCCAGGAAGCACAGAAGCAAGGTAATCACAGCATAGTAAGCAGCATACGCTTAACTGTAGAGCAAGAACAACACAGCACAGCAAGCTAGGATCTATGGCGACGCAGTAAGCTAAGCATCGCAGATTCACAGCAACAGCGCAGCAGCTGAGCACGGCCAGCACCTCCACAAGGAGGGAGGTCATGGCCAGGGATACTGGAGGAGGAAGAAGAGAGGCACAGGAGAAAGAGGGTGGCGGAACACTTACCGTGGTCGAGTAGATAGGAGCGGCCATGGCGGCCACGGCGGCACGCGCCAGAGCGCGGCGGCGCCAAGCCAAGCCTGGCCATGGCGACGCCACGGCACCGCCCGCACCACGGCGGCGAAGCCAGGGCGGAGTCCAAGCACCAGGAGCGCCAGGAACGGCGGGATCGAACGGATCTCGTAACCCTAGCACCAGGCGGGGACGAGACCGAGAGCAGCAGGTCGCCCGCGTCAGATCGACGCGGATAGGATTGACCGCCGTCGTGTGGCGCGTTGATTGCGCACCACGGCGGGGGCCAAGTCCGGCGAACCTCGCCGGAATCGAGCGGCGACGGCGGAGGCGACGCAGGTCGCCAGAGCAGGTTAGGGTTAGGGTTCGTTCGCGCGTGCGGAGAAGAGAGCGGAGTGGGGCTGGTCGAGCCGGACCGAGCCGGTCGGTTCGACCTAACCCACTGGGTTGCACCGACAGGTGGGCCCAGGGGTGTTTTTGTCTTTCCACAAACAAATAAAAATGCTGAAACTTTGAATAATCATAGAAAATTATTAATAGCTCTAAAAAAATAATGAAAAATATGAAAACCACCCAGAATAAAATTCTCTATCATAATAAAATATGAAATGGAATTTTTGGAGATAAACTAGAATAAGTTCAAATTTGATGAATTAATAATCATTTAAATCACACATGTTATTTTCAATAATGAAAACAAGTCCATAAATTCATTTGGACTCTAAAAACACCTTGACAACATTTCAAGGTTGTATTTTACTTTAAATCAAGTATCCCCAAATTATTCTTAGTATTAACCTCTTACATGAATTAATAACGATGCCGGAAGGGGGGAACAAACCCTAAAAATGGAATCATGCATAAATTGCTTCTTTAACCATTGCCCTTATCGGACAATGATGCTATTTTTCAGAACAAGAGGACAAGGGTCAGTCCATACCTTCCAACTGCAGAACTTTGCAGTGTTCAGGCAAGTTCATCACTTGCTCATGTCATTTGAGTATCTTTATCAAATTACTTGCAAAGTACTATGATTATCACTATTGCATAAAAACCAAAACCACTATTTTCATAACTATGAATATGACTATGTGGTGGGCAATGGAACCATGGATTGTGTTGATATGGTGGAGGTTCCATTGCAAGGGTTTGTAACCATCTAGGATTAAACAACAAATGTCGCCAGTGATTCTTGTGCCGTAATACCCGTGTTAACCATAAGATCCGGAGTGGGACGGAGTAGTCAAAAGTGTTTCCACCTCTCGTTCATCAACGGATGCGCTTACCGTAGCAGTTGTGTCTTGCGGAGCAACTTGAGGGTGGGGAGCCCCTTCTAATTCCCCACGGTATAGTTGTTGCTTACCGTAGCGGTTGCCGCTTGCGGAACAACTTGAGGGTGGGGATCCCCTTCTAATTCCCCACGGTAATGTGGTCTATGATGGGTTGCGGCTACCGGCGAAGGAGTTTGGTTAACGAGTCCCAAACCGTTGTCGTGGTCGGGGTCCACCCTGAAATTACGGGAATAATGGGACCGACGAGGACCCGTGGTCGGGGTATGCAACAAAGGGTGGGTGTTCGAGGTAGCGGAGGAACATGATTGGCTAGACCTTATACCGGGCCTCACACCGAAGGAAGTGTGGACGGGAAAGCTGCCCGGTTGGCACCAAGGTTAAGATCTCTTATGGGTAAAGCAACACCCCTCTGCAGAGTGTAACAAACTGTGACCTGTCACTCCCTGTTCCGGGATTGAGGAACTGCGAACGCGGCCGGAAAGGAGCTCCATGAAGTTCTAGTAAACCGGTGAAGGCTGACGGACATAGCTCTTTGAAATAAAAGCAATCTCTTGAAGAAATGTTTATCAAAACTTGCATTGGTATTAGACTTTCTGGTCTAATATCGTAGCTAGTGCATTAAACACCTCTTATCTATAATGAACTTGTTGAGTACGCTCGTACTCATACCACTCTTAAAACCCATGCTTAGATTGTCTGAACCGTCTGGAGGAGGACTACGACAGCAATGATGGAGCCGAGATCATCGGCTACGAGGAACCAGACCTCTCAGGAGGAGTGGAAGGCGTAGACTACATCATCGTCTACGGATCCGGGGAGGCTTCCGGAGGAGAACAAGCCTAGAGATATCCGAGGAGTAGTAGTAGCCGAGCAGCACAAACTCTTACTACAGAGCTGCTCGATTAAATAAATGTTTAGTTTAATGAGACAATGGTATTGTAAGTTAAGTTGGGTTCGCCTCGAACCCAGGAGTTATCCTCTTAGGACCCAAGAGGAGCTCCGAGATGACTGGTGTATGATGATTGTAATAATATGTGAATGAGTTATGGACCTTGCTATGTTCTGTTGTACTACTCTGAGGGATGTAATATTTGCGGAATGGTACTTCGCGAATGTTATATCAACGACTGGCATACTACAACATGCAAGTGGTATGCGGTGGTCACCACAGTTGGTATCGAGCAAAAGCTTTGACCTTAGGTTGGAACCTAGTAAATGGGACCAAACGTTAGGAGTCAAATAGGATTAGTAAAGAATTCTCTAAAAATATGGTGTATATTCAATTGAGAATACAACAATCATATCTTTTAGTGCGATAATTCTTTATTATCTCTATTATGATGCATTATTACTAATCTTATAATCCTTCTGTTTCTACAGCCAACATGGCAAGTTCACGACCGGGAAGAAACGTGAAAGTTATGGATTCCACACTGAACGAATACCAAGAAGGACTTGGTGATATCCTTCGAGCCATGTTGCTGGAATTTGGGTGTGATTCCCAGATTCCAGTAAAGAAGTACATGTTCTATGATGGACCAGTGTTGGCCAAGTGCAGAGTAGGACTGCGACTTCCCGAATCTTTGGGAATGAGCGTAGTCATGCCAGCTGGAGAAGCGAGGACAACCAATACAGCCTACCATATAGCTGTTATGAGAGCCATGACCGACATTCGGGAGCATAAGACGAAAGCGCTTATGGGTTCCGAGTTCACACACATTCCTCATATGGAGGAGGACAATGATCCCATGCTGAACCATTTCAAATATGCCAAAAGTAAACCAGCCGAAGCAGCCAAATACATGGATAACAGCCGTAACTTCATATCATTACTCTTTCAGTTGAATCATCATCTGATAGGAGCTATTGATACGATGCTTGAGGAGTTCACTGAACCCAAGGAGGAGAGTAGGGGGAAAGAGCCTATGGAGAATGTAGTGCACACACCAGTTTATTCAGCTGGTGACTACATCAGCTTTGATCCACTTGCACGTGAACCTACACCTGTTACACCTGGGAACTACCTGGGTAGTTCCTATGGGGGATACGAAGGCGGAGCGGAATCCGGAAACAACCAGCGATCCGAGACTCCGATCGAGAATTCTAGGGGTTGGCGTTGGGGTAATGATACTAGAACCCATAGTACCACTGAGTATTATGATGGAGAGATGAACGATGACACAACAACCCAGAACCAGAGCTATCCTAGTAATGAAGGAATGGATGGAGGATATCCGACACAGGTTGAGTCGGGTATGGGTTTTGGTAACCCTTATGGTGGGGTTACAGGAGAGTACACCCGATGGGTGGACTATGATGCACTCAACGATCAGTTTGTGAACACTGATTTCGCCTTAGGGTCATCATCGGATTCGGATTACAAGCCAACGGGGAGACCTTATGTTCCAGGGTCTATCAGGAGGACGACACGTTCGACCGGATGGAAGCCTGGAATGTACCGGGAGTGAAGACCGATTAGAAGTCCACCAAGGGAGGCGTGGCTATAATACACAAGTACCACGTGTATTATAGTTTGTAATATTTGTAGAAATTTGTACATATACTTTAATAAGTGAGTTTGCATACTCACATCGACTTGAGTATTGTAATATGACCACTTATGTTTGTATATACAGGGTATATGTTTGTATGATTTGGATTTGCTTCTTGATTTCCATTGCGTGACTAGTTCTGTGCACAATGTTGAGCTCAGAAAACTTGCGCATGGAGTAATTATGAGTATCACCTTGTGTTGCAGAACTAGGGGGAATATGTCGGGAACGTTAGGAAACGAGACGGAAGCACAGCGCATGGAGCGCGAAGCAAAGGAAAAGGAAGAGGCTGAGGGTGCAGCCAGAGATCAGTTTCCACCACCACCACCACCACCCATGACGCAGCAAAATTTTATCCAGTACATGCAACTTGCGGAAGAGAGACAGCGTGTAACACTGGAGCTGCAGAACAAATTCCTTCAGGATCTGATGCAGCAGAATAGGGTGGAAAGACCTGAGAACCAGGGAGTTACATTAGCAGACTTCCAAAACACCAAGCCGATATCTTTCGCATATGCGCCAGAGCCTATGGACGCGGAAGATTGGCTGATGGATACTGAGCGCAAGCTCAACACTGTTGGATGCAATGACCAAGAGAAGGTTAGATATGCTACCCATCTGTTATGTGGACCTCGCCGCATCATGGTGGGACAACATTGTAGCCGTGTATCCAGCAGGAAAGGTATTTACCTGGGAGGAGTTTGCAAGGAAGTTCAGGGAATCCAATGTCCCTGAAAGTATCATGGAACTGAAGCGTCGAGAGTTCGAGAGTCTCGAGCAGAAGGACAAGGCAATCCTGACCTATGTCAGGGAGTTTTCAAAGCTGTCCCGGTATGCTGTTGAGGAAGTAAATACCGAGGACAAGAAGAAGAAGAGATTTCTGAGGGGGTTAAGTCCCCAGTTCAAAGTACAGCTGCGGATGATGAGAGCAACGGAATTCCAAGAGTTGGTGGATGCAGCCATCACTCTTGAAGATGACTTCAAACAACTGCAAGAAGAGAAGAGGAAGAAGGCCAAGTATGAGCCTAAGAGGTTTGTTAGTAACAAGCCTAACACCAGCTTGAGTTTCAAGCCCAGATACAACAACAACAACAACAACAACAACAACAACAACAACAACAGCAACTACTACGGTAGTAGGAGGAACCAAGCGTTTCAGACTGCAAACCAGATTGTCTGTCGCATTTGTGGATTCCGAGGTCATACCTCGAAGGATTGCAAGAAACCAAAGATTATATGCTTTGGTTGTCGTCAGGAGGGGCACATGCTGAAGGACTGCCCCAAGAAGAATAGTGGAGGAGGTCAATCTGGAGGAGGAGGGAATCGAGGAAACACCGGAGGCAACTGGAAGAATAAGAAGCCCTTCGGAAAGCTGAACTGTACCAGTCTGGAGGAGGTGGTCAACTCTGACCAGGCGGTGATAGGTACGCTCCAGATACTCACTCATCCTGGCAAAGTACTTTTTGATACCGGTGCAACTACATCATTCATTTCTCAACAATTCATCATCAAACATGGGATTAGTTGCACTAAGTTAGATACACCCATAACCATACTTTCTCGCGGGGGAACGATAGTAGTAACCCATGCCAAACAAAAACAAGTCATTATGATCAATAAGTGCGCGTTTGACGCGGACCTCGTTCATTTTACCGATGAAGGACATTGATGTCATTCTTGGTATGAACTCGGTTAGAGGCTAATGGAGCATTGATCGACTGTGTAAACAAGACGGTGTCACTAAAAAGTCCCGATGGATGTAGAATGATCTACCAAGGCGACAAACATACACAGATTGAAGTGGAGCTACAGCTGAATAGCATGAAGGAGGTGAAATTAGAAGACATACCTGTAGTAAATGAATTCCAGGATGTGTTTCCTGCGGAATTACCTGGTATGCCACCAGATAGGGAGATAGAATTCACTATCGACCTAATTCCAGGAACAGCTCCGATTGCTAAAGCACCATATAAAATGGGGCCGAAGGAATTGAAAGAACTTAAGGAGCAATTGGATGACTTAGAACAAAAGGGATTCATTCAGGAGAGTGTTTCACCATGGGGGTCACCTGTGATCTTCGTGGATAAAAGAGATGGAGGAAGAAGGATGTGCGGAGACTACAGAAATCTGAACAACGTCATAATCAAGAACAAGTATCCACTTCCAAGAATACAAGATCTATTTGATCAGGTTAGAGGAGCGGGAGTCTTTTCCAAGATTGATCTAAGATCGGGTTATCACCAGATAAAGATCAAGAAGGAGGACGTTCCGAAACTCGCCTTTGTTTCGAGGTACGGACACCATGAATACCTTGTAGTACCTTTTGGATTAACCAATGCCCCAGCAATATTCATGAATCTCATGAATAAGATCTTCATGCCATATCTAGACAAGTTTGTCATCGTATTCATCGATGATATTCTGATATACTCCAAGAACAAGGCAGAACATGCCGAACATTTGAGGTTAGTGTTGCAAACACTAAGGGAACACCAACTCTACGCCAAATTCAGCAAGTGTGAATTTTGGCTAGATCAAGTGGAATTTCTTGGTCATGTCATTAGCAAAGATGGAATCGCTGTTAACCCGAGCAAGGTAGCAGCAGTTCTAGAATGGGAAGCACCCAAGACTGTCAAGGAAATCCGAGGATTCCTTGGAATGGCAGGATACTATCGGAGATTCATTGAAGGATTCTCTAAGATAGCAGGACCTATGACAAAGTTGCTAAGGAAGAACACACCATTCGTGTGGTCAGAGGAGTGTGAGAAGAGTTTTCAAACTCTGAAGGAGAAACTCACCACAGCACCGGTGTTAGCAGTTCCGGAAGTTGGCAAGGATTACACCGTGTATTGTGACGCATCCAAGCATGGATTGGGTTGCGTACTCATGCAAGATCGGAAAGTGATATCCTACGGATCGAGGCAACTCAGACCTCATGAAGTGAACTATCCAACACATGACTTGGAATTAGCAGCGGTCGTATTTGCATTAAAAACTTGGAGACATTTTCTCTATGGAGCTAAGTGTGAGCTCTATACAGATCATAAAAGCCTCAAATATTTCTTCACTCAGAAGGAACTCAACATGAGACAAAAAAGATGGCTAGAATTGATTAAGGATTATGATCTGACAATCAATTACACACCAGGGAAGGCTAATGTTGTAGCAGACGCCCTGAGTAGAAAGAGTACCGGGGAGTGGAACAAGAAATATCACCGGAGTTGAGGAAGGAAATAAGCCAAGCCCAAATACAACTTTGGGAGAAGGAAGCCCATGAAGGATTATCGGCGTTGCAAGTAGCCGATGAACTGAATGTTAACTTGAAGAATGAGATAATGATGGGTCAGATGGACGATCCATTCATTGTAGAGGAGATGAGGAGAATAGATGAGGGAAGACCATCAGAATTTCACCGAGGAGAGTCTGGATCTTTGTGGTTCCAGAAGAGGATTTGCGTTCCGGATATTGCTGAAATTAAGGAAGTAATACTCCGGGAAGCTCATCAAACACCATATTCTATACATCCGGGAAGTACAAAGATGTACATGGATCTAAAGGAACTATTCTGGTGGAATAACATGAAAAGGGAGATAGCACAATATGTGGCAGAATGCCATACCTGTCAACGAGTGAAAGCAGAACACCAGAGTCCGGCAGGGAAGTTACAACCTTTACCTATTCCAGAGTGGAAATGGGAGGAAATAGGGATGGATTTCATCACCGGACTACCCATGACCAATAAAAAGAAGGACATGATATGGGTAATCGTGGACCGGTTGACGAAAAGTGCACACTTCTTAGCGGTAAACCAGCAGGATAAAGGAGAGAAACTTATCGATCTTTACATCAAAGAGATCGTAAGTAAGCATGGAGTGCCAAAGAAGATCGTATCGGATCGAGGATCCGTGTTCACATCAGCATTTTGGAAGCAACTTCACGAAGCTTTAGGATCCAAGTTGGACTATAGTACCGCTTATCATCCACAAACCGGTGGACAAACTGAGAGAACCAACCAGATCTTAGAAGATATGCTTAGGGCTTGTACCCTAGACTTCGGAGGATCATGGGAGGAGCATCTACCTTTAGCAGAGTTTTCATATAACAATAGTTATCAAAGCAGCATCAAGATGGCACCATTTGAAGCTCTGTATGGGAGGAAGTGTAGATCACCAATATGTTGGTATGAAGCCGGAGCAAGCAAAGAGTTCAACCCTGATTATGTCAAGGAAAAACAACAAATCATTGACATTATCGGAGACAGAGCTCAAGATAGCCCAGAGTCGGCAAAAGAGTTACGCTGATCAGAAGAGAAGGACATGGGAGCCACAAGTTGGAGACATGGTTTATCTTAAGGTAAGCCCGATGAAAGGACTCCAGAGGTTTGGAGTAAAAGGGAAACTCAGTCCAAGATATATAGGACCTTTCAAGATACTGAGTCAGAATCGAGGTTTAGCCTTTGAGTTGGATTTACCGGGAAGGTTAGCTCAAGTTCACAATGTATTCCATGTTTCACAACTTCGGAAATGTTTGAAGACCCCAGATGAACCAATATCACATGATGAGCTTGAGTTACAACCAGATCTGACGTACATCGAGAAGCCAGCCAAGATTCTCGAGGAGAGCTGGAAACAACTCAGAAACAAGGCGATCAAGTATTGCAAGATACAATGGAAGCATCATCCCGAGAGGGAAGCCACCTGGGAAAAAGAGGAAGACCCGAGGAAAACATACCCCGAGCCGTTCGTGTATTACAACCACAACTTCGGGACGAAGTTTTCTTTAAGGGGGAAAGGCTGTAATATCCCAGGTTTAGAGACGATCGAGGGGTAGATTTTAGAAAGGGATGTGCATTGCATAGTAAATTCTGGGGAAATTTCGCGCTTTTAAACAAAAACTGCATCGAAGGGGGACAAGTTTCTCTCTCGACACCTTACAGGGTTAGGGTTTCGAGAGTGCGACAAACTTGCATTTCTCTTCACTAGTTAGGGTTTTGAGATGAGAGGGGAGAGTTTGCTTGATTGAATTCTAAATGATGAGACATGGTTGAATTCAAACCAAGGTTGAATTTGAATTTCAAATTCAAACATTAAATAATTACCTTAAATAATTCAATTGAGGAAATTCATTAAGTAAATGATCAATAATAAACAAGATGAACAATTATAATAAAGTAGAGCTCATTAGGGAAAACATTGAGCTTTATTGAATAACACACAAGATACATTGTCTTTACATAATTCATAATGGAAATAAATGAATTATAACACATTACATAAATGGGCAGAATTGAAGAAAGAAAAAAATAAAGAAAAATTACAATTTAATGAGCCTAGACTAAATTCTACAAGATCAGCTTCATTTGATCTTGAACTTGATGAATTCCAAGTCCATTTTGAGCCATTCTTGATCCCTGCACAAAATCACAAAGAAGAAGAAGAAATTATGCCAAGTGGCAAAGCCACTTGCGCATTAGAAAAGAAGTTAAAATGGTGGATAATATCACAGCTCCGCCGAGCCGATCCTCTCCAAAGCCAAGTTCACAGGATCCGGCTCACACGTACACACAAGCAGCTCACACATCGGTGTGCATGCTCAACACCTGAGCATCGCTTGTGCATGTGGCACAAAGACACACACAAGATCGTGAGTCACCAAAGTGACCAGAGCCAAGTCGTCGACCAGGGAGAGTATAGCGAGCAACATATATAACCTTTTCAGTGCTCAAACCCTAGTCATTTGCTCATCCATCGACAGGCTGAAGGGGTAAGTTACCAAGAACATCAAGAACAGCTTGAACAAGGGGAACAGCCAGTGCTGTTCCATTTGCTCAATCTCACCATTAAATCCAAACAAGATCACCAGGAGGAGCAGGGCAAGTAAATCAATCACAAGAGCAACCCAGAAGCAATCCTCTACACCAACAAACAATCTAGGAGCTGGAGTGAGGTATACCACACAAAAGCCTGAGCAAGATCATCTCTTGCTCATAATTAAGCATACAATGCATCACTGAAGCACAGAAGGGTAGAATACCCTGTGTGTATCATCATCTGGCTACCAAGCCATTTGGTGCAAGCATAGATGGGTAAGGCCACTAGGTAAACATCCTATGGGAACAACAGCTATGCAAATCCATGCATAACTAGAGAAATCCAGCCAAGAATGAAACCATAGCTAGCCTAATCCACACACTAAGCACCTACAGACCTAGCTAGGCCATCGACTATAGACAAATCCTTGTCTATATAAATTTCTCAACACCAAAAGCCACCGGTAGTCCAAGATTGGATCAAGCCGATGAACAACTATTCCATTCCACCAGCCAACACAAATCATGGCAAATCACGGATAAGGGAGCAACCAGGACAAGAACACAAGTGCCGTCAGTGGCCACCTCAACCCCGAGCCAAGCACAAGAACCTATACCTCATTATCCATTTGGATTCAAGTATAGGGCTAGGGTACTCAACCGAGAGTTGGCATCCATCTAGCCCTCGTCACAATTAATTAGATGATCACAACCGCACAAGCAGCTCACATCACTTATCCACTTCAAGTAAAATTCAGGCAACACGGATAAGTGAACAAAACAAATAAATAAAAGCACCTGTGGCTTTGCAATGATCCAATGGATCAAGTGCAAGCAACAGCAGTTGTATAAGCCAACAACAATACACACCAGGTTAAGCCTGTGTGATACACACACAAGCACAGAGTGAGCAACAGTGAGCCACAGACACCAAAGAGCAGCTTTTACAAGCAACTGGTGATCATATGATCACCAGAAGCTTGCTAGAGCATGCTACTGCATGCTAGAACTCATTCTAAGCAATTCACACATGAACAGATAATTAAATAACTGAACAATTGCATCACAGATAAGAGCATCAGGCTTTATAATTGTATCCAGAAGCACATCAAAGGCTTGATGAACCAAAGGATCACAATATACAAGAAAAGCACATGTCAATCCATCACCGAATCACACTCGCTAAGCTAACAAGATACACTCAATGGAGCATAATCATGAATCCGAACTAAATGAACTAGCTCAAAGGCACCGGTACTTGCAAGTATGCAAGGATTAACCATCACAATCAAGTCGAGACAGAATTAAGCACACACAGAATGCTCTAGTAACAAGAAAATGAATAGAAGCATGCCAAGTAGGCCATGAGCATCACCGGATGCTCATGAGCAATCACAGGAGGGCCACAATCGGAGATTACAATGAATAGAAAAAGCCAGGAAGCACTGAAGCATGGTAATCACAAGATAGTAAGCAAGATACGCTTAATCGTAGAGCAAGAACAAGACACAGACACAGCAAGCTAGGATCTATGGCGACAGCAGTAAGCTAAGCATCGCAGATTCACAGCAACAGCGCAGCAGCTGAGCACGGCCAGCACCTCCACAAGGAGGGAGGTCATGGCCAGGGATACTGGAGGAGGAAGAAGAGAGGCACAGGAGAAAGAGGGTGGCGGAACACTTACCGTGGTCGAGCAGATAGGCGCGGCCATGGCGGCCACGGCGGCACGCGCCAGAGCGCGGCGGCGCCAAGCCAAGCCTGGCCATGGCGACGCCACGGCACCGCCCGCACCACGGCGGCGAAGCCAGGGCGGAGTCCAAGCACCAGGAGCGCCAGGAACGGCGAGATCGAACGGATCCCGTAACCCTAGCACCAGGCGGGGACGAGACCGAGAGCAGCAGGTCGCCCGCGTCAGATCGACACGGATAGGATTGACCGCCGTCGTGTGGCGCGTTGATTGCGCACCACGGCGGGGGCCAAGTCCGGCGAACCTCGCCGGAATCGAGCGGCGACGGCGGAGGCGACGCAGGTCGCCAGAGCAGGTTAGGGTTAGGGTTCGTTCGCGCGTGCGGAGAAGAGAGCGGAGTGGGGCTGGTCGAGCCGGACCGAGCCGGTCGGCTCGACCTAACCCACCGGGTTGCACCGACAGTGGGCCCGGGGTGTTTTTGTCTTTCCACAAACAAATAAAAATGCCGAAACTTTGAATAATCATAGAAAATTATTAATAGCTCTAAAAAAATAATGAAAAATATGAAAACCACCCGTAATAAAATTCTCTATCATAATAAAATATGAAATGGAATTTTTGGAGATAAACTAGAATAAGTTCAAATTTGATGAATTAATAATCATTTAAATCACACATGTTATTTTCAATAATGAAAACAAGTCCATAAATTCATTTGGACTCTAAAAACACCTTGACAACATTTCAAGGTTGTATTTTACTTTAAATCAAGTATCCCCAAATTATTCTTAGTATTAACCTCTTACATGAATTAATAACGATGCCTAAGGGGGAACAAACCCTAAAAATGGAATCATGCATAAATTGCTTCTTTAACCATTGCCCTTATCGGACAATGATGCTATTTTTCAGAACAAGAGGACAAGGGTCAGTCCATACCTTCCAACTGCAGAACTTTGCAGTGTTCAGGCAAGTTCATCACTTGCTCATGTCATTTGAGTATCTTTATCAAATTACTTGCAAAGTACTATGATTATCACTATTGCATAAAAACCAAAACCACTATTTTCATAACTATGAATATGACTATGTGGTGGGCAATGGAACCATGGATTGTGTTGATATGGTGGAGGTTCCATTGCAAGGGTTTGTAACCATCTAGGATTAAATAACAAATGTCGCCAGTGATTCTTGTGCCGTAATACCCGTGTTAACCATAAGATCCGGAGTGGGACGGAGTAGTCAAAAGTGTTTCCACCTCTCGTTCATCAACGGATGCGCTTACCGTAGCAGTTTGTGTCTTGCGGAGCAACTTGAGGGTGGGGAGCCCTTCTAATTCCCCACGGTATAGTCGTTGCTTACCGTAGCGGTTGTCGCTTGCGAACAACTTGAGGGTGGGGATCCCCTTCTAATTCCCCACGGTAATGTGGTCTATGATGGGTTGCAGCTACCGGCGAAGGAGTTTGGTTAACGAGTCCCAAACCGTTGTCGTGGTCGGGGTCCACCCCGAAATTACGGGAATAATGGGACCGACGAGGACCCGGGGTCGGGGTATGCAACAAAGGGTGGGTGTTCGAGGTAGCGGAGGAACATGATTGGCTAGACCTTATACCGGGCCTCACACCGAAGGAAGTGTGGACGGGAAAGCTGCCCGGTTGGCACCAAGGTTAAGATCTCTTATGGGTAAAGCAACACCCTCTCGCAGAGTGTAACAAACCGTGACTCGTCACTCCCCGTTCCGGATTGAGGAACTGCGAACGCGGCCGGAAAGGAGCTCCATGAAGTTCTAGTAAACCGGTGAAGGCCGACGGACATAGCTCTTTGAAATAAAAGCAATCTCTTGAAGAAATGTTTATCAAAACTTGCATTGGTATTAGACTTTCTGGTCTAATATCGTAGCTAGTGCATTAAACACCTCTTATCTATAAGGAACTTGTTGAGTACGCTCGTACTCATACCACTCTTAAAACCCATGCTTAGATTGTCTGAACCGTCTGGAGGAGGACTACGACAGCAATGATGGAGCCGAGATCATCGGCTACGAGGAACCAGACCTCTCAGGAGGAGTGGAAGGCGTAGACTACATCATCGTCTACGGATCCGGGAGGCTTCCGGAGGAGAACAAGCCTAGAGATATCCGAGGAGTAGTAGTAGCCGAGCAGCGACAAACTCTTACTACAGAGCTGCTCGATTAAATAAATGTTTAGTTTAATGAGACAATGGTATTGTAAGTTAAGTTGGGTTCGCCTCGAACCCAGGAGTTATCCTCTTAGGACCCAAGAGGAGCTCCGAGACGACTGGTGTATGATGATTGTAATAATATGTGAATGAGTTATGGACCTTGCTATGTTCTGTTGTACTACTCTGAGGGATGTAATATTTGCGGAATGGTACTTCGCGAATGTTATATCAACGACTGGCATACTACAACATGCAGTGGTATGCAGGGTCACCACAGGGACGCGGCTGGAACGCATTTTCTGTCCGGCGCGCCCCAAATCCCTTTGGGGGACGCTTTGAGGGACGCTTTGAGGGACGCGACTGGAGATGCTGTACTGCAAGTCTGCAATGTTTGGCTTGAGCTGTAGCTCAAACTCATCTGCTGAAAACACTGGTACAGATCGAGACTGCATACGCAAGATACAGTTCATTCAGCTAGACATACGTTGCCTAAAGCAGGTCAGCTGGGCCCTGAAATTCTTTTACCGGCAGATGGATTTTGATGTGGTGATGTAAAGATGTGGAAAAGTAGTGGGCTCATGATGCAGCATGGGGACAGATCTCACTGAATTAGTTGGTACAAATCATCGGAGCCTACAGGGGCGACTGACACCACTGCAATAGCTGCCTGGGGGCCTTGAGTCCACCATTATCGCTACCGCTAAACCAACAACTTGCAGCCCGGCCGGCCCGCCATGCCACCAAATCCGATCCAGCGATCCACTGTGCTCACTGTCCGGTCGCTGCTAGCGGGTCCCGCTTCTTCTTGAGCCTGTGATCTGGAGTGGAGTAGAGCACAGTAGTGAGTGAGTGAGCTGGACTGAGAGAGACCTCGTCGGCCGGCGTGCGTGTCAGGAGCCGCCGACGCCGTCCCAGGCGAGGCCGAGGCAGCCGTTCTCCTGGAGCGCGCGGAGCAGCTGCGCGCCCTTGCGCCGCCCGCGCGCGCTGCACTCCCCCTGCATCGCCCCCACCACCGCCTTCACCACCTCCGGGGGCGGCGGGGACGCGCCCTGCTCGGTGCCGCTTCCGCCGTAGATTGCCGCGAGGACGCCGATGGCGCACTCCCGTCCGCGCCCGGACATTCCCTCGACGGCACGCGCGAGCACCGGCGCGGCCAGCGCCTCCCTCCTCACCGCCGCGGCGCCGCCGGCCGCCGTGCACAGCAGCTCCAGCGACGCCAGCGCGCGCTCCGCCGTGGCGCCCGCGGGGCCGGACGCCGCCACGGCCTCCACGGCCGCCGACGCCGCGCCCGCGTCGAGAGCCGCCTCCCGGTTCCCTTCTTCTAGGAGGACGACGAGCAGCACCTTCGCCGCCAGCCTGGCCGTCGCCGGCTCGCGAACTGCTGCCACCACCCCCGCCACGACGCCCGCGGGGACAGCTTTTGGAGAGGCCGCGGCCTCCATCTCCCGCTCCACGGCCCGGAGCGCGGCAACCACCTCCCCGGCCGCGAACTTCTCCTCCGCGCTCATCATGAGCGCGTGGTCGGCCCCGACGGGCACTTTCCCGGCCGCCGACGCGGAGGCGTGCGGCGGGTGGTGCACGGGCAGCCGCCACTGCGTGAAGCTCTGGGACGCGGAGCTGGAGGAGGACGAGGATGACGACGACGGCCCGGCGCCGTTACCGTTACTATTAACCCCCTGCACCGCCTTCTGCTTCTGGTACCACTGCGGCGGCGACGGCAGCGCGGCAGCCGCGACCGCCTCCGCCAGCGGCGAGGCTGTGCCGTCGGTGCAGGGGGTGGCCGACCCGCCTCCACCACCCTTGAGAGCACCGCCGCCGTTGCCCAGGGCGACATTGTTGTTGGGCGTGGCGGTGGGGCTGAGCGCCGGGTGCGTGCAGGTGCTGAAGATGCCGCAGGAGAAGAGCGCCCGCGGCGTCGGCTTGAGCTTCCCGGCTCCGCCCGGCTGCTGGTGCGCGCGGCTCATCTGCCTGCTCGTCGGAGAAGCGCCACGTATAGTGAGGTGGTGGAGTAGGAGGGCGGCCGGCCGGGTGATATGGAGAAGCGCGCGGTGGCCCGAAGGAATTGAATGCGAGCTCGGGCTGTGCGCTGTCGAGCAGGCTGTGCCTACTTAAGAGGGACAGTTAACAGCGAGTGACCGAGCCTGCTGCCGGGTTAAAACGAGGAGCCGCCTCGTGTCAACGCTCTGGTAAAATGTGCAGTGCTGTTGGTAAAGATTCAGATAAGAAGAGCAGGGTAGTACAAGGTTGAATGTTTTACTGGGATGAAAAGGGGACAAACAAAGTGATCAGCGAGGTAGGTGCTGCAAAGGGCAACGATACGATCCCTAGAGGGCATGTGCGGCTTCAGTGTCTGCGATTGGCGCGTGAACTGCGTCGCTGGGCACGAGGACCAGACGAAGGGAGATGGCAGTGGCAGGGAGCTGAGAGAGGGTGACGGATGACTGATGTGACACTCTGTGGGAGCAGAGCGGGAGTGGATGTGGATCGATCGGAAATGAATCCTCGTTGCCAACGCCGGGAAGCAAGGACAGACGTCGGTCAGTCGATGGCGATCCTTGCCTGCGCGCGGCAGCTGCCATGCGGGGAGTGCCCGTCGGATCGCTGGAGCGTGCAATCATGCCATTCCTGCTACTGAGAGTGTGAGAGTGAGACTGCGTCTGTGGATCGATCGATCCATCTGCATTATTGGATTGGAGGAGAAGCGGTCTGTCGCGACCCAATTTTTTCCATAAAGGAAAAATGTATTCGTGAGGAAAAACAATTATTCAGCCTCCCCAAAAAAAAGTACGGATGTACATACCCCAAAAAAAGAAGAACCTAAAAAAGGAAAAATGTCCAAATGGGCACCAATGCTCCCTTCACTGTTAGATTTAATTTTATTTTTTTGAAAACCTGTTATCACCAGATTTTGGCCAAATCAGAAGATGGACCGTAATTAAGATGGGCTTAGAGGATATGTATATGAAGTGTCTCTGAATCGGCCTCGTGCGAGAGTTTGGGCTAGATTGCCCGTATATTTGTACATTATGGTAGATCGCATCTTAGTTTAGAATTAAGAGATAGAGTTTGGTCGTATACGACTAGGTTTATTCCAAAGATAGAAAGTCCCGGACTATAAATATGTACCTAGGGTTATTGAGAAAGGAGGACGATCACGTTCACAACAAACACAATCTAGGCGCATCGCCACCCCTTGTTTCGAGGGTTTCTTCCGGGTAAGCATCATGCTGCCTAGATCGCATCTAGGCAGTATTGATTTATTCGTTATCTGGTGTTGCTCGTACTGAAGCCTTGTTGATGGCGAGTAACACCCTTATCATAGATATTTTGGGGCTTGCATCGATGTTTTTCTGAATATGTTTGCTTAGCTATGCTGCCCCTCGATATCTAGCTGCCTTTACACCTATCTTAGGTGTAAGGGCAGCACCTTGCTTCATATTTATTTAGTAGATCTGATCTGTTATAGTTGTTCCTTGTTCTTCAAGGATTAGTTTGATATCCGCATGGTTAGGCCTTGCAAACGGGTTGAATGATCCAGTAGTGCGTAAGGTATGGTTTGCCGATCTTAGAAGGGATGTTCCGGGAATCGACTCCACGTTGGTTTTTAGGCCTCCTCTAGGACTAGTTTTCCGTTATCTTTCGTATCTGCCGGGCTCAACTACGTGTAGGACGTTCCGGTTATGCGGTGAAAGCCCTAAACTGTCGTAGATCGATTTAACTTGGTTTTGATAAAGCAGGAAACCCATGTTGTCATAGATCCAATATGAACCATGGGTTAATCGGCTCTTTGAGCCGATTCGCAGGGTAACCTAAGAGCCGATCGAGGCTCATTTAATGTTTACGTGTCTGCCATGCAAGAAACTAATCGAAGCAATCCAACACCTTCCTGACCCGGTATAGGTCAGGTGGCACGCCTTTGCAACCGTCAGGACGTGTGCCGGAGCATTGCGGGCCGTCGCCCGAGGGACCAGGGCCCACCAGCAGTCCTGGGAGCCTCCCGGCTCTCCGTGTTGCTCGTCGCTGCTCGCCGGTGGGTTTTGGCAGGCAACACATTCTGGCACGCCCGGTGGGACCTTCTAAAGCAACTACGTCAACATCTGCAGCTGAGATGTCGGACGAACCGACCAAGTACGAAGATCCGCTCGAAGATCACAAGAAGAAATATGATGAGCTTAAAGCTGTCTTCGAAGCCGATCTCATCGGCTCTTTCGAAAGGACCCGTACACATGGCATTAGGTTTAAGGGATTCTCACCCGAAGGCGTTCTCGATGAAGTAGATCTGTCTCTCCCTTCGGAGGAACGCATTAGAGCTCTGCGCCAGGAAGTTAATTACATGGTGGCTCATTCTCTACACCGTCATTCTGAGAGCCTGGTGAACACTTTGGAGCGTATTGCGGTTCGTGTGGTTCAGGAAATCATGAAGCATCGAGTACTCCCGTCGGGGCCTGCCCTAGGAACTCACCAGGGAGAAAGACCGTTCCACACCGGACCGCAATCGCCATTCACGCTTGCGGCTCCAGAGCCACAGGGTTCACCGGCATACGTCGTCTACAAGGTTGGAGGTGATCCTGGCGATTACCAATTCCTGTATGAGCCACCTAAAGAGATCCCACATGGATATGTGTGCACATACGTGCCGGACTGCAATAATTGGGCGCGCACGAACCAGATTGCAGCAGGAGGGAGCTCTGGAGCAGATGCCGATAAACAGGCGTGGCTAGCTAAATATGCCACCGGAACGAGTCATGAAAGCTCAACCCCTGCAGCTCATACCATGGAACAAATCACTACGATCTTGAGAGACTAGTTCGGTATCCTGCCAAAGAGGAGAACAATCGGCTATTCCAAGCCGTATCCCAACGAATACGATCTGATCCCGCTGCCGCCCAAGTATCGGCTCCCTGAGTTCTCAAAGTTCAGTGGATCAGAAGGGTCTAGCTCAATTGAGCATGTGAGCCGATATTTAGCACAGTTGGGCATGATTTCAGCATCAGACCCGTTGCGTGTAAGGTTTTTCGCGCAGTCTCTCACAGGACCAGCTTTTGGGTGGTACACCTCGTTGCCACCAGATTCAGTTCGGACGTGGAAGCAGTTGGAAGAGCAGTTTCACGTTCAATATCACTCAGAAGCTACCGAGGCCGGCATCGTCGATCTGGCGCAGGTGCGGCAGAAGCGGGGAGAAACGGTGTCGGAATACATTCAGCGTTTCAGGACTGTCAAGAACCGATGTTATTCGGCTCGTTTATCTGAGAAAGAAGCAGTCGATCTGGCAGCATTGGGCCTCGCAGCGCCGATTAAGGATCTGGCTTTCCAAGTGGAATACAATTCACTGGCGCACATGGTTCGGAAATTAACATTGTACGAGCAGCGCCACCCAGAATTGTACCAAGACAAGTTCAAACGCCCGATAGGCTTGGTCGAGGCAGAAGATGTTGAGGACTTTGCAGAAGACCAGGAGGTAGCCGTGGCTGAATGGGCTCGGGGGGCAGCTCCCGTGTCCTGCAAATGGGTGAAACAACAAGGGCCTGCAAAAGGGTTTGACTTTGATATAAGCAAAGCTGAGCAGATATTCGATTTATCGCTTAAGGAAAAACAGCTGAAGTTACCCGAAGGCCATAAAATCCCTACGGCGCAAGAAATGAACGGGAGACCGTACTGCAAGTGGCATCACTCGTTCACCCATGCCACCAATGACTGCAAAGAGTTGCGTCGGTAGATCCAAATGGCGATAGAACAGGGCCGTCTGATCCTCGGTCAGTTTGCCATAAAAGTAGACACGCACCCGTTTCCTGGCGTCAACATGGTGGAACTCAATCACTCCACGTGGTGCGAGCCAGGTTTCTCTTTCAATATTAACATGGCAGGGCCTGTAGACTGCCATGATAAGGGTGAAGAAGAAATCGGTCACTCCCGTGGCAAGGATAAGAAGGAAGCCGATCCACGCGACCGGCCCCGATATGATGATAGACGGTACCTCACCGAGGAACAAGTGAGAAACGTGCGGTACCAACGACCACTCTCCGCGCATCTCCTTAACAAATATGAGCGTCAGTACGACCGACGCCAGCGGTACGACGCAGATGACGAAAGATATCGTCGGTCTGATGTTGACAGCAGAAAATATCGTTGGTATGATAGAAACGACGAAAGATATGAGCACTACGCTAAGGAGAAGTCAAGAGAGCAGGAAGACATGGACAGACACTGGGATTGTCCTTTCTTTAAGCACTACTGGGACTCAGGAATGAGCCGATTGCCTACAATCGACAACTGCCCGGAGTGTAGACAGCAGAAGAAGGGCACAAATGAGGTTTCAGTGTTCAAGCGTCTAGGACCTCTCCCATCTCAGAACCGCCGGGCTGAGTCATCTCGAGAGGAAGACTTCGAGGATTCAGAAGAAGAAGAAGAAGATAGATACCACCGGCCAAGGTGGTGCCCTGATGGACTCAGTCATTCCCAAAAACGCAGGGTTCAGCGGCTACGTAACCTGGAGGAAGCCGAGGCGCAGTACCTGTACACGTTGAGGAAGGCGCGGCCTGATCTGGCCGTGAAAATTCAGCAGACTTTGGAGATGGAGATACATCCGCCAAAGAAAGAATGGCGCCCCAAACAAGCAAAAGCCGACGCGAAGGCATCGGCTGGCACAAACATGGTGTTCATACTCCCGTCGGAGTTTTGCGCTCCAAGAACTGAAGAAGTGCCAGCAGCACAGTTTGACTGCGACCCACGGCCAGTTATCTTTGAAAAGCCACGAGAGAAGAGCTACAGACATTTGAAGGCCCTGTACCTAAAATGTTATATCAATGGGCAGCCTGTCAACAAGATGTTGGTTGATACGGGAGCGGCAGTCAATATAATGCCATACTCCATGCTACGGCGTTTGCGACGCTCTAATGCAGATCTGATCAAGACCAACGTCACACTAAGCGATTTCAACGGCCAAGCATCAGAAGCGCAAGGTGTGCTCAACGTGGATCTAACCGTGGGCCGAAAAACCATCCCTATGTCATTCTTCATCGTCGACAGCAAAAGCACCTACGCTGTCCTGCTAGGGAGGGATTGGATTCACGCCAACTGCTGCATTCCATCCACAATGCACCAATGCCTGATACAATGGGATGGAGATGAAGTGGAGGTCGTTCATGCGGATGACTCGATCGAGATCTCATTAGTCGGCATGAATATTTGGGATGCAGACGACCAAGAGCCAATCTCTGGAGTCAGTTTGGACGGCTGTGAGCGCATCGAAGCTTCAAAAAATGGGGTGAGGCTGGTCTTATCCACCGGCCTGACAGAGTAGCAAGACTAAAGTCAATGGACGTACATGGCAAGGCCGATCCCTGCGATCGGCCCCAAAAAATAAAAAGCAATGATACCACCTCAAGCATGTCACGTAGTCGTCGTAGAGCACCAATAAGTTGTAAACCCTCATTGAGCAATGCAATGAAAAAGGAGGCCGATTCCAGCAATCGGTCCAAATTATCCTCTCATACGTTTTGTCTGATTGTTCAGCATCGAGCTAGCAGGTAGAGCCGATGTTCAGGTACAGTTCCTGGAATCGGATGACTAGAGAGCCGATATCTTCAATTACTTGAAAGATTCGGCTCGGGGGGGCACCTAAACGGGTAAGATTCGAGGTCATGAAGTATGTTCCCAGTGGTTGTCAATGGCCAGCATCTCAAGAGATATTTCCCAAGTATGTGGGATGATGGACAGTGAAACATGGGGGCCGATGCATGAAATCGGCCAGTAAAAAAAAATACACAAAGCAGCAGGACGCAAAGTACAGCCGGTGCACAGACATCGACTTTAGAAAAAAAAAACCCGTTACAAGCACAGGTACAAACTGTTACGATCAGGTATCAAGTTACATGGAGAGGCTCTACTGAAGGAATGCCTCGAAGGCATGAAGGGCGTCAGCACGGACACGATCCACTTCGGCGATCTCAGCTTCGTCATCTTCGTCCTCGCCCGTCACCAGCTGTTTGTTCAGGGCACGTATTTCTGCCAGATCAGTTTTCAGTTGAGCCTTGAGGCCTTCTGCTTCCTCTCGGGAGCGGGCAATAAGAGCTTCCTTATCGAAAATAAGCTGTTTGGTTGCCCGGACCCTCTCTTCAAGGTCCGCCAATTCCTTTCGCAAGGTCTCAAGTTCGGCGGTGCTGACAGAGGTGTCAGTTTTGGCATCCAAGGCCGCCTTTTTCTAATTAAGCCGCTGACATTTGTCTGCAATATCGGCTTTCAACGGAAGTTGGGCGTGGCGTAGATTGATTCTCTGACGAGCTAACCTCACCCTGGACCCGTAAACGCACGCAGTCACAACTAGCCAGAGTTTCACCTGCAACGTTACCGGGAGATGGTGCTTGATTTCTTCAAGAACGCTCTTCACCTCCTCGGGTCTTCGACCAACGTCTCGATCGGGGAAGAAAGCAAGGCTTTGAGACGCTGGAATTGGCGTAGAACAGCGCTGGGTCGTGGCTCATCGCATGCTGTAGAAGGAGCTGGTTCGATGGATTCAGGGTCGAACGCCAGCAAGCCCGAGAGGTCACAACCCTGACAAACAGAAACAGCGTTAGTATGCAGCAAAAGGGAAGGGTAAGCCAAACGAAAGAAGTATACCTCTCCTGAGACCAGGGAGACAGCCGATGATGAGGCAATCGGCTCTTGTGCTTCTGCTGGGAGCTTGGCCAAGTTGGCGACCGTATCAACGGCACCTTCAGAGATTACTGGATCCAGGTTTGCGGAGGGCATCTGTACTTCCTCGACTCCTCCACTAGAAGTGTCATCAGGCTGCGGAGGAGGTGGTTAGCCGATGTGGGCAGCAAGGGATTAGCATGAAAGATGAGCCAGGGAGAGTATGGAGGATAATTACATTTGAAGCCTCTTGGTTTGATGAAGGGGCTTGCGGTTCCTTTCGAGCCCTTTTGGTGCTCACGCCCTGCCCCGCCTCGATTGGAGCTTGGGGGGCAACAGGTCCAGGAGCTGGCCTTTTCCTGGAAGCCGATGGTGGCAAATCTGGCTGGCTCTGCGTGGTGATTTTCCCAGAGTTGTCCGAGCTCGAATCCCCTCGATTGGATGGTGTATCCTCGCTGGAGTTGTCTTCGGTGGAGGCCTATATAATAACAAAAGGAGAGTTAGTAAACACAAGTATGTTGGCAGGAGCCTATAAGGATAGATGAAATCAGTCGAGGCATGGATCGACGTACGTGCAAGCTCTCCTGATCTGGAGAAGGGCTCCAGCGCTTCAAAGTTTTCCTGGTGGCTACTTTCCTCACCGTCGTTCTCGCCTGGGTTGAGGCTCGGGGGGCAGCTGGCCCCAAAGATACTTTGCTCTTGGAAGCCGATTTTGGGGGAATCGGCTGGCTCTGCATCACAACCTTTTTCAAGGGTGGCGAGTTTTTGCAGAAGAGGACCATAGGAGCCGGTGGGAAGAATTCAAAGAGGGAGCCGTCAGCATGTGTAGGTTCTGGACCATCTTGTTGCTGCAAAGAGACAGAGCAAGGTTATTAAAAGTCATTATAAGCCACTTCAAGGAAATTTGCGAATAGTAGTACCCCGTTCTGCAGGGATGTTATATTCAGCATCGAGTTGTTTCAAAGAACGGTCCCAGAGCTCTCCTGAAGGCATGAGTTTTCCACATGGACCACCAGGTCTCAAAACCGTCGGTGGACGAGGTGAAAGAGAGGTTGCTAGGGATTGGGATGGCTAGAGCATCAAAGAAAGAGTAACACCTCCGACCGGTGAGGATATCGGGCAAGTCGCCTCTGCTCTCGTTAAGTGATGGAGGAAGAAATGGGGAGACACCTGCCCAAGACCAAACTGCCGGGCTGCTACGACCGGCTGATAGGACTCATAACCAGGTTTGATGATCCTGTTTGAGGTGCTCATGCCAACTGGAAGGAAACAGGGACGGATCATGGTGGAGTATAATTGCCGGGTGCTGGTGTCATCGGCAAAGCTGTCTAGCCTGAAGGAGACTGGGTTATCAAAATTCTCAGATTCCGTGTAAGGGAAGAAGAGAGGATTGTCCAGGCCTTGGAAGAAAATACTGAACCATTTTGATGCTTCCTTGGGGATCAGTTTGCTACCTGGGAGGCTGTACAAAGCTTGGCCGTAGCTAGTGCATCGGATTTGCTTCCCATTAGTATCTGGAAAGGTGCGAGTGGCTGATGTCTACGGGTGCTTCTATTCTTGTAGACAGTGTTGGGCCTCCAAGAGCAGAGGTTTGTAGAACAGCAGCAAGTTTCCCTTAAGTGGATCACCCAAGGTTTATCGAACTCAGGGAGGAAGAGGTCAAAGATATTCCTCTCAATCAACCCTGCAACCACAAAGCAAGAAGTCTCTTGTGTCCCCAACACACCTAATAGGTGCACTAGTTCGGCGAAGAGATAGTGAAATACAAGTGGTATGAATGAATATGAGCAGAGTACGGCGCCGTAAAAGTGCTTGTCTGGCGTGCAGTTGATGGTAGTAATATTGCAGGAAGTAAAGATGCAAGAAAACAAGTAAACAAGCGAGTGATAGCAGTATTTAGGAACAAGGCCTAGGGATCATACTTTCACTAGTGGACACTCTCAACATTGATCACATAACAGAATAAATAGATAGATGCTAGACTCTACACCCTCTTGTTGGATGATGAACACCACTAACCGTGTAGGATTACACGAACCCTCAATGCCGGAGTTAACAAGCTCCACAATATTCAATGTTCATATTTAAATAACCTTAGAGTGCATAACGGATCAACATAACCAAACCAAGTACTAACATAGCATGCACACTCGTCACCTTCACACTACGAAAGGAGGAATAGATCACATCAATACTATCATAGCAATAGTTAACTTCATAATCTACAAGAGATCACAATCATAGCCTACGCCAAGTACTACACGATGCACACACTGTCACCATTACACCGTGCAGGAGGAATAAACTACTTTAATAACATCACTAGAGTAGCACACAGATAAATTGTGATAAAAAAACATTGCAATCATAAAGAGATATAAATAAGCACTTCACTATGCCATTCATAATAGTGAATAAGTATTCTGTGAAATATAGCCTAAGAGACCCACACGGTGCACACACTGTCACCTTTACACACGTGGGACAAGGAGTCTCCTGGAGATCACATAAGTAAAATCCACTTGACTAGCATGATGACATCTAGATTACAATCATCATCATATGAATCTCAATCATGTAAGGCAGCTCATGAGATTATTGTATTGACGTACATAGGAGAGAGATGAACCACATAGCTACCGGTACAGCCCCGAGCCTCGATGGAGAACTACTCCCTCCTCATGGGAGACAAGCAGCGTTGGTGAAGATGGCGGTGGTGTCGATGGAGGAGCCTTCCGGGGCACTTCCCCGTCCCGGCGGCGTGCCGAACGGAGACTCCCGTCCCCCGCATCTTGGCTTCGCGATGGCGGCGGCTCTGGAAGGTTTCTCGTACCGTGGCTCTTTTCCGTATCGTGTTTTAGGTCAGGGACCTTTATATAGGCGAAGAGGCGGCGTCAGAAGGTCAACGAGGCGACGACACAACAGGGGGGCGCGGGCCCCCCTTGGCCGCGCCGGCCTACTGTTTGGTGGGCCTGTGGCCCCCCTCTGGCGGCTCTCGGGTGTTCTAGAAGCTTCATGGAAAAATAGGATGCTGGGCATTGATTTCGTCCGATTCTGAGAATATTTCCTTACTAGGATTTCTGAAACAAAAAACAGCAGAAAACAAAGAACCGCCCTTCGGCATCTCGTCAATAGGTTAGTTCCGAAAACGCATAAATATGACATAAAGTATGCATAAAACATGTAGATATCATCAATAATGTGGCATGGAACATAAGAAATTATCGATACGTCGGAGACGTATCAGCATCCCCAAGCTTAGTTCTCGCTCGTCCCGAGCAGTAAACGATAACAAAGATAATTTCTGGAGTGACATGCCATCATAACCTTGATCATACTATTGTAAGCATATGTAATGAATGCAGCGATCAAAACAATGGTAATGACATGAGTAAACAAATGAATCATAAAGCAAAGACTTTTCATGAATAGTACTTTCAAGACAAGCATCAATAAGTCTTGCATAAGAGTTAACTCATAAAGCAATAAATCAAAGTAAAGGTATTGAAGCAACACAAAGGAAGATTAAGTTTCAGCGGTTGCTTTCAACTTATAACATATATATCTCATGGATAGTTGTCAATGCAAAGTAATATAACAAGTGCAATATGCAAGTATGTAGGAATCAATGCACAGCTTCACACAAGTGTTTGCTTCTTGAGATGGAGAGAAATAGGTGAACTGACTCAACATAAAAGTAAAAGAAAGGCCCTTCGCAGAGGGAAGCATTGATTGCTATATTTGTGCTAGAGCTTTTATTTTGAAAACATGAAACAATTTTGTCAACGGTAGTAATAAAGCATATGTATCATGTAAATTGTATCTTACAAGTTGCAAGCCTCATGCATAGTATACTAATAGTGCCCGCACCTTGTCCTAATTAGCTTGGATTACCGGGATTATCATCGCAATACACATGTTTTAACCAAGTGTCACAAAGGGGTACCTCTATGCCGCCTGTACAAAGGTCTAAGGAGAAAGCTCGCATTTGGATTTCTCGCTTTTGATTATTCTCAACTTAGACATCCATACCGGGACAACATAGACAACAGATAATGGACTCCTCTTTAATGCATAAGCATGTAGCAACAATTAATGTTCTCATATGAGATTGAGGATATATGTCCAAAACTGAAACTTCCACCATGATTCATGGCTTTAGTTAGCGGCCCAATGTTCTTCTCTAACATCATGCATGCTCTAACCATTTAATGAGTGGTAAATCTCCCTTACTTAAGACAAGACGAACATGCATAGCAACTCACATGATATTCAACAAAGAGTTGATGGCGTCCCCAGGAGCATGGTTATCGCACAACAAGCAACTTAATAAGAGATAAAGTGCATAAGTACATATTCAATACCACAATAGTTTTCAAGGCTATTTTGTCCCATGAGCTATATATTGCAAAGGCGAATGATGGAAATTTAAAGGTAGCACTCAAGCAATATACTTTGGAATGGCGGAGAAATACCATGTAGTAGGTATGTATGGTGGACACAAATGGCATAGTGGTTGGCTCAAGGATTTTGGATGCATGAGAAGTATTCCCTCTCGATACAAGGTTTAGGCTAGCAAGGTTATTTGAAACAAACACAAGGATGAACCGGTGCAGCAAAACTCACATAAAAGACATATTGTAAACATTATAAGACTCTACACCGTCTTCCTTGTTGTTCAAAACTCAATACTAGAAATTATCTAGACTTTAGAGAGACCAAATATGCAAACCAAATTTTAGCAAGCTCTATGTATTTCTTCATTAATAGGTGCAAAGTATAAGATGCAAGAGCTTAAACATGAGCACAACAATTGCCAAGTATCAAATTATTCAAGACATTTTAGAATTACTACATGTAGCATTTCCCGATTCCAACCATATAACAATTTAACGAAGAAGATTCAACCTTCGCCATGAATACTATGAGTAAAGCCTAAGGACATATTTGTCCATATGCAACAGCGGAGCGTGTCTCTCTCCCACACAATGAATGCTAGGATCCATTTTATTCAAACAAAAACAAAAACAAAAACAAACCGACGCTCCAAGTAAAGCACATAAGATGTGATGGAATAAAAATATAGTTTCAGGGGAGGAACCTGATAATGTTATCGATGAAGAAGGGGATGCCTTGGGCATCCCCAAGCTTAGACGCTTGAGTCTTCTTAAAATATGCAGGGGTGAACCACCGGGGCATCCCCAAGCTTAGACTTTTCACTCTTCTTGATCATAGTATATCATCCTCCTCTCTTGACCCTTGAAAACTTCCTCCACACCAAACTCGAAACAAACTCATTAGAGGGTTAGTGCATAATCAAAAATTCACATGTTCAGAGGTGACACAATCATTCTTAACACTTCCGGACATTGCACAAAGCTACTGGAAGTCAATGGAACAAAGAAATCCATCCAACACAAGCAAAAGAGGCAATGCGAAATAAAAGGCAGAATCTGTCAAAACAGAACAGTTCGTAAAGACGAATTTTAAAGTGGCACCAGACTTGCTCAGATGAAAATGCCCAAATTGAATGAACGTTGCGTACATATCTGAGGATCACGCACGTAAATTGGCAGATTTTTCTGAGTTATCTACAGAGAATTCTGCCCAGATTCGTGATGCATGTAAATCTGTTTCGCGCAAGAATCCAAATCTAGTATCAACCTTGCTATCAAAGACTTTACTTGGCACAACAATGCAATAAAATAAGATAAGGAGAGGTTGCTACAGTATTAAACAACTTCCAAGACACAAATATAAAAAAAGTACTGTAGTAAAATAAACACATGGGTTATCTCCCAAGAAGTTCTTTCTTTATAGCCATTAAGATGGGCTCAGCAGCTTTAATGATGCACTCGCAAGAAATAAGAGTTGAAGCAAAAGAGAGCATCAAGAAGCAAATTCAAAACACATTTAAGCCTAACATGCTTCCTATACATAGGAATCTTGTAAATAAACAAGTTCATGAAGAGCAAAGTAACAAGCATAGGAAGATAAAACCAAGTGTAACTTCAAAAATTTCAAGCATATAGAGAGGTGTTTTAGTAACATGAAAATTTCTACAACCATATTTTCCTCTCTCATAATAATTTTCAGAGGCATCATGAACAAACTCAACAATATAAGTATCATATAAAGAATTCTTATTCACATGCATAAAAGTATCATTACTCTCCACATAAGCATAATCAATTTTATTAGTTGTAGTGGGAGCAAATTCAACAAAGTAGCTATCATTATTATTCTCATCAAGTGTAGGAGGCATAGTATAATCATAATAAAATTTACTCTCCATAATAGGCGGCACCAAAAGACCACTATCATTATAATCATCATATATGGGAGGCATATCATAATCAACATAAACTTTCTCCTCAATACCCGGAGGGCTAAAGAGATCATTTTCATCAAAACCGACCTCCCAAGCTTAAATTCTTCCATAGCATTAGCAACAATGGTGTTCAAAGCATTCATACTAATAACATTGCCATTAGCATGCATAAGTTCCATGGGTTTTTTAATTTTCTCTTCAAACACATCATGTCCTAATTCAAGATAAAGTTCATAAAGATCTCTCATTTTGTTGTTGTCTTCCATTAAGCCTTACTAGTGTAAAACAAGAGACAAAAAGATGCAATTGCGGGATCTAAAGGAAATAGCTTCGAGCACACACACAACGGCAATAGAAAAGTACTTAGTTACCTGGGACCGGAGTATGATTGCCTTTTACCTTTCCTCCCCGGCAACGGCGCCAGAAAAGTGCTTGATGTCTACGGGTGCTTCTATTCTTGTAGACAGTGTTGGGCCTCCAAGAGCAGAGGTTTGTAGAACAAGCAAGCAAGTTTCCCTTAAGTGGATCACCCAAGGTTTATCGAACTCGTGGAGGAAGAGGTCAAAGATATTCCTCTCAAGCAACCCCGCAACCACAAAGCAAGAAGTCTCTTGTGTCCCCAACACACCTAATAGGTGCACTAGTTCGGCGAAGAGATAGTGAAATACAAGTGGTATGAATGAATATGAGCAGTAGTACGGCGCCGTAAAAGTGCTTGTCTGGCGTGCAGTTGATGGTAGTAATATTGCAGAAGTAAAGATGCAAGAAAACAAGAAACAAGCAAGCAATAGCAGTATTTAGGAACAAGGCCTAGGGATCATACTTTCACTAGTGGACACTCTCAACATTGATCACATAACAGAATAAATAGATAGATGCTAGACTCTACACCCTCTTCTTGGATGATGAACACCACTAACTGTGTAGGATTACACGAACCCTCAATGCCGGAGTTAACAAGCTCCACAATATTCAATGTTCATATTTAAATAACCTTAGAGTGCATAACAGATCAACATAACCAAACCAAGTACTAACATAGCATGCACACTCGTCACCTTCACACTACGAAAGGAGGAATAGATCACATCAATACTATCATAGCAATAGTTAACTTCATAATCTACAAGAGATCACAATCATAGCCTACTCCAAGTACTACACGATGCACACACTGTCACCATTACACCGTGCAGGAGGAATAAACTACTTTAATAACATCACTAGAGTAGCACACAGATAAATTGTGATAAAAAAAACATTGCAATCATAAAGAGATATAAATAAGCACTTCACTATGCCATTCATAATAGTGAATAAGTATTCTGTGAAATATAGCCTAAGAGACCCACACGGTGCACACACTGTCACCTTTACACACGTGGGACAAGGAGTCTCCGGAGATCACATAAGTAAAATCCACTTGACTAGCATGATGACATCTAGATTACAATCATCATCATATGAATCTCAATCATGTAAGGCAGCTCATGAGATTATTGTATTGAAGTACATAGGAGAGAGATGAACCACATAGCTACTGGTACAGCCCCGAGCCTCGATGGAGAACTACTCCCTCCTCATGGGAGACAAGCAGCGTTGGTGAAGATGGCGGTGGTGTCGATGGAGGAGCCTTCCGGGGGCACTTCCCCGTCCCGGCGGCGTGCCGGAACAGAGACTCCTGTCCCCCAGATCTTGGCTTCGCGATGGCGGCGGCTCTAGAAGGTTTCTCGTACCGTGGCTCTTTTCCGTATCGTGTTTTAGGTCAGGGACCTTTATATAGGCGAAGAGGCGGCGTCAGAAGGTCAACGAGGCGACGACACAACAGGGGGGCGCGGGCCCCCCTTGGCCGCGCCGGCCTACTATTTGGTGGGCCTGTGGCCCCCCTCTGGTGGCTCTCGGGTGTTCTGGAAGCTTCATGGAAAAATAGGATGCTGGGCATTGATTTCGTCCGATTCCGAGAATATTTCCTTACTAGGATTTCTGAAACAAAAAACAGCAGAAAACAGCAACTGGCCCTTCGGCATCTCGTCAATAGGTTAGTTCCGAAAAACGCATAAATATGACATAAAATATGCATAAAACATGTAGATATCATCAATAATGTGGCATGGAACATAAGAAATTATCGATACGTCGGAGACGTATCAGCATCCCCAAGCTTAGTTCTCGCTCGTCCCGAGCGAGTAAACGATAACAAAGATAATTTCTGGAGTGACATGCCATCATAACCTTGATCATACTATTGTAAGCATATGTAATGAATGCAGCGATCAAAACAATGGTAATGACATGAGTAAACAAAAGAATCATAAAGCAAAGACTTTTCATGAATAGTACTTTCAAGACAAGCATCAATAAGTCTTGCATAAGAGTTAACTCATAAAGCAATAAATCAAAGTAAAGGTATTGAAGCAACACAAAGGAAGATTAAGTTTCAGCGGTTGCTTTCAACTTATAACATGTATATCTCATGGATAGTTGTCAATGCAAAGTAATATAACAAGTGCAATATGCAAGTATGTAGGAATCAATGCACAGTTCACACAAGTGTTTGCTTCTTGAGATGGAGAGAAATAGGTGAACTGACTCAACATAAAAGTAAAAGAAAGGCCCTTCGCAGAGGGAAGCATTGATTGCTATATTTGTGCTAGAGCTTTTATTTTGAAAACATGAAACAATTTTGTCAACGGTAGTAATAAAGCATATGTATCATGTAAATTGTATCTTACAAGTTGCAAGCCTCATGCATAGTATACTAATAGTGCCCGCACCTTGTCCTAATTAGCTCGGATTACCGGGATTATCATCGCAATACACATGTTTTAACCAAGTGTCACAAAGGGGTACCTCTATGCCGCATGTACAAAGGTCTAAGGAGAAAGCTCGCATTTGGATTTCTCGCTTTTGATTATTCTCAACTTAGACATCCATACCGGGACAACATAGACAACAGATAATGGACTCCTCTTTAATGCATAAGCATGTAGCAACAATTAATGTTCTCATATGAGATTGAGGATATATGTCCAAAACTCGAAACTTCCACCATGATTCATGGCTTTAGTTAGCGGCCCAATGTTCTTCTCTAACATCATGCATGCTCTAACCATTTAATGAGTGGTAAATCTCCCTTACTTAAGACAAGACGAACATGCATAGCAACTCACATGATATTCAACAAAGAGTTGATGGCGTCCCCGAGAGCATGGTTATCGCACAACAAGCAACTTAATAAGAGATAAAGTGCATAAGTACATATTCAATACCACAATAGTTTTTAAGGCTATTTTGTCCCATGAGCTATATATTGCAAAGGCGAATGATGGAAATTTAAAGGTAGCACTCAAGCAATATACTTTGGAATGGCGGAGAAATACCATGTAGTAGGTATGTATGGTGGACACAAATGGCATAGTGGTTGGCTTAAGGATTTTGGATGCATGAGAAGTATTCCCTCTCGATACAAGGTTTAGGCTAGCAAGGTTATTTGAAACAAACACAAGGATGAACCGGTGCAGCAAAACTCACATAAAAGACATATTGTAAACATTATAAGACTCTACACCGTCTTCCTTGTTGTTCAAAACTCAATACTAGAAATTATCTAGACTTTAGAGAGACCAAATATGCAAACCAAATTTTAGCAAGCTCTATGTATTTCTTCATTAATAGGTGCAAAGTATATGATGCAAGAGCTTAAACATGAGCACAACAATTGCCAAGTATCAAATTATTCAAGACATTTTAGAATTACTACATGTAGCATTTCCCGATTCCAACCATATAACAATTTAACGAAGAAGATTCAACCTTCGCCATGAATACTATGAGTAAAGCCTAAGGACATATTTGTCCATATGCAACAGCGGAGCGTGTCTCTCTCCCACACAATGAATGCTAGGATCCATTTTATTCAAACAAAAACAAAAACAAAAACAAACCGACGCTCCAAGTAAAGCACATAAGATGTGATGGAATAAAAATATAGTTTCGGGGAGGAACTCGATAATGTTATCGATGAAGAAGGGGATGCCTTGGGCATCCCCAAGCTTAGACGCTTGAGTCTTCTTAAAATATGCAGGGGTGAACCACCGGGGCATCCCCAAGCTTAGACTTTTCACTCTTCTTGATCATAGTATATCATCCTCCTCTCTTGACCCTTGAAAACTTCCTCCACACCAAACTCGAAACAAACTCATTAGAGGGTTAGTGCATAATCAAAAATTCACATGTTCAGAGGTGACACAATCATTCTTAACACTTCCGGACATTGCACAAAGCTACTGGAAGTCAATGGAACAAAGAAATCCATCCAACACAGCAAAAGAGGCAATGCGAAATAAAAGGCAGAATCTGTCAAAACAGAACAGTTCGTAAAGACGAAATTTAAAGTGGCACCATACTTGCTCAGATGAAAATGCCCAAATTGAATGAACGTTGCGTACATATCTGAGGATCACGCACGTAAATTGGCAGATTTTTCTGAGTTATCTACAGAGAATTCTGCCCAGATTCGTGACAGACAGAAATCTGTTTCTGCGCAGTAATCCAAATCTAGTATCAACCTTGCTATCAAAGACTTTACTTGGCACAACAATGCAATAAAATAAGATAAGGAGAGGTTGCTACAGTATTAAACAACTTCCAAGACACAAATATAAAAAAAGTACTGTAGTAAAATAAACACATGGGTTATCTCCCAAGAAGTTCTTTCTTTATAGCCATTAAGATGGGCTCAGCAGTTTTAATGATGCACTCGCAAGAAATAAGAGTTGAAGCAAAAGAGAGCATCAAGAAGCAAATTCAAAACACATTTAAGCCTAACATGCTTCCTATACATAGGAATCTTGTAAATAAACAAGTTCATGAAGAGCAAAGTAACAAGCATAGGAAGATAAAACCAGTGTAACTTCAAAAATTTCAGCATATAGAGAGGTGTTTTAGTAACATGAAAATTTCTACAACCATATTTTCCTCTCTCATAATAATTTTCAGAGGCATCATGAACAAACTCAACAATATAAGTATCACATAAAGAATTCTTATTCACATGCATAAAAGTATCATTACTCTCCACATAAGCATAATCAATTTTATTAGTTGTAGTGGGAGCAAATTCAACAAAGTAGCTATCATTATTATTCTCATCAAGTGTAGGAGGCATAGTATAATCATAATAAAATTTACTCTCCATAATAGGCAGCACCAAAAGACCACTATCATTATAATCATCATATATGGGAGGCATATCATAATCAACATAAACTTTCTCCTCAATACCCGGAGGGCTAAAGAGATCATTTTCATCAAAACCGACCTCCCAAGCTTAAATTCTTCCATAGCATTAGCAACAATGGTGTTCAAAGCATTCATACTAATAACATTGCCATTAGCATGCATAAGTTCCATGGGTTTTTTAATTTTCTCTTCAAACACATCATGTCCTAATTCAAGATAAAGTTCATAAAGATCTCTCATTTTGTTGTTGTCTTCCATTAAGCCTTACTAGTGTAAAACAAGAGACAAAAAGATGCAATTGCAGGATCTAAAGGAAATAGCTTCGAGCACACACACAACGGCAATAGAAAAGTACTTAGTTACCTGGGACCGGAGTATGATTGCCTTTTACCTTTCCTCCCCGGCAACGGCGCCAGAAAAGTGCTTGATGTCTACGGGTGCTTCTATTCTTGTAGACGAGTGTTGGGCCTCCAAGAGCAGAGGTTTGTAGAACGAGCAGCAAGTTTCCCTTAAGTGGATCACCCAAGGTTTATCGAACTCAGGGAGGAAGAGGTCAAAGATATTCCTCTCAAGCAACCCTGCAACCACAAAGCAAGAAGTCTCTTGTGTCCCCAACACACCTAATAGGTGCACTAGTTCGGCGAAGAGATAGTGAAATACAAGTGGTATTAATGAATATGAGCAGTAGTACGGCGCTAGAAAAGTGCTTGCTGGCGTGCAGTTGATGGTAGTAATATTGCAGGAAGTAAAGATGCGAGAAAACAAGTAAACAAGCAGCAATAGCAGTATTTAGGAACAAGGCCTAGGGATCATACTTTCACTAGTGGACACTCTCAACATTGATCACATAACGGAATAAATAGATAGATGCTAGACTCTACACCCTCTTGTTGGATGATGAACACCACTAACTCGTGTAGGATTACACGAACCCTCAATGCCGGAGTTAACAAGCTCCACAATATTCAATGTTCATATTTAAATAACCTTAGAGTGCATAACAGATCAACATAACCAAACCAAGTACTAACATAGCATGCACACTCGTCACCTTCACACTACGAAAGGAGGAATAGATCACATCAATACTATCATAGCAATAGTTAACTTCATAATCTACAAGAGATCACAATCATAGCCTACTCCAAGTACTACACGATGCACACACTGTCACCATTACACCGTGCGGGAGGAATAAACTACTTTAATAACATCACTAGAGTAGCACACGGATAAATTGTGATACAAAACACATTGCAATCATAAAGAGATATAAATAAGCACTTCACTATGCCATTCATAATAGTGAATAAGTATTCTGTGAAATATAGCCTAAGAGACCCACACGGTGCACACACTCGTCACCTTTACACACGTGGGACAAGGAGTCTCCGGAGATCACATAAGTAAAATCCACTTGACTAGCATGATGACATCTAGATTACAATCATCATCATATGAATCTCAATCATGTAAGGCAGCTCATGAGATTATTGTATTGAAGTACATAGGAGAGAGATGAACCACATAGCTACGGTACAGCCCCGAGCCTCGATGGAGAACTACTCCCTCCTCATGGGAGACAGCAGCGTTGGTGAAGATGGCGGTGGTGTCGATGGAGGAGCCTTCCGGGGGCACTTCCCCGTCCCGGCGGCGTGCCGGAACAGAGACTCCTGTCCCCCAGATCTTGGCTTCGCGATGGCGGCGGCTCTGGAAGGTTTCTCGTACCGTGGCTCTTTTCCGTATCTTGTTTTAGGTCAGGGACCTTTATATAGGCGAAGAGGCGGCGTCAGAAGGTCAACGAGGCGACGACACAATAGAGGGGCGCGGGCCCCCCTTGGCCGCGCCGGCCTACTGTTTGGTGGGCCTGTGGCCCCCCTCTGGCGGCTCTCGGGTGTTCTGGAAGCTTCATGGAAAAATAGGATGTTGGGCATTGATTTCGTCCGATTCCGAGAATATTTCCTTACTAGGATTTCTGAAACCAAAAACAGCAGAAAACAGGAACTGGCCCTTCGGCATCTCGTCAATAGGTTAGTTCCGAAAAACGCATAAATATGACATAAAGTATGCATAAAACATGTAGATATCATCAATAATGTGGCATGGAACATAAGAAATTATCGATACGTCGGAGACGTATCAGTGGCCAAAAGTGGGAAGTTTGGAATCTGGTTCTGGAAATATAGCTGAGCCCATAACCGAATAAACCACCAGGGACCTCCTGTTTTGACTGTCCTTTGAGAATATAATTTGACGGACGTCAGTTGGAGGTATCGATAGACCTCTCCAAGGAACAGTTTGCCGATGCCAAGTTGGGTGCCTCTGGCAAGTTCATAGGCCAAGGGGAGGTAATTCTTGGTTGGAGCAAGTGAAGGGCCACAGAATATGAAGTGTTCCAACCAGAAATTTAGGAAGGCCGTGTGTTCTTCCTCTGTGACAGGGCCTTTATTTTTCATGTGACGTCGAAGGTAGGCACCCCAGTTCGTGCACTCTGTTTTGGAAGAGAGCTTGAAAGGAACCCTTGGCAGCATAAAAGCAGAGGGGCTGGGGGATGTAATGTCTAGGCCAGTGATCATCACCACATCTAGCAGAGTTGGTGTCATGGGGCCATGACCAAACTTGAAGCAGTTCAGGGCATCAGACCAGAAGTAGCCGATGGTTTTTAGAAGGTTTTCATGCTTCTCAACGGGAGACAATGATAAGGACAGAGCATCGGCTATTCCTGTGGTTTCCCATGTGGATTGGTAAGTTTTGGATACTCAGCTGTATCAGGAAACCCAATCTTCAGGAGGGTTAGGCCAGGCTCGTAAGCAGTCGGCCCAAGAAGTTAGATCTAAATCCTGGTTCACGAAGGGGATCCTACGAGCCTCGCAAGAAATCAAACGGGCAGGACCCTCGACAGTACGGGGGCCAAGACAAAGAGAGTTTGGAAGAGAAGGATGCGGCAACAGAATGTCTGAAACCTAAAATTAATGGTGGGATAAGGCATTAATTCAGATATTTGTTATTAATTCCAACACTATGCTCAGATGGCGAGGGGCAGTTAAAGATTACCTTCAGGCCGGAGACCATTGCGTTGGCGTTGGACGATTCCGCCATCTGATTCGCTGGTGGAGATGAGTCTGCACGGTTGGGGATCTGGGATTTGCGCCACCGCGTGTTGAATCTGTTCGATGGACAATTGGGGATCAGAGTTTGGCCCTTTAGACGAGGGTCGCAGGCTACCGTTTGAATTTGGAACTGAATCTAGCCTTATTGGCGTTTTATGGTAAAGACCGATGCGTTGCCATCGGCTCTTTTGTGCGTTGACCTATTTTGACAATCGACAAAATCAAATATGGAAGCATTCTTCATTGATAAGAAGGTTTTATACAAGAAGAGCCGATTGCTCTCAAAAGGATGATCTGCTACCTAAATTGCTACTACTAGTCCTATTCTAGTAGCCCCTAGCCTAGGGGCCGTCGCTGCCCTCATCATCGCCGTCCGCGCCACTGTCGGCGCTGCTGCCGGCGACGTCCTCGTCGCTGCTGCTGAAGCCCTTGGCGGGAGTTTCTTCTTCTTCCTCATCGTCATCGTCATCGTCGTCCGACCCGGCGCGGAAGCGCTTCACCGGCGGGTACTCGTCGGAGGAAGTTTCATCCTCCGCTTCGTCCTCCCCGTCGGAGGAGAGGCCCGCGTCCCAGGAGAAGAGGTCGTCGTCGCTCTCCTCCTCCAACTCCCCGTCCACGAGGAAGTGGAGGTCATCCTCCCCGTCGGTCAAGGAGTCGTCGTCCTCGGACTCGACGGAGAAGTTCCAGTCCCTCTCGTCCCACCACTCTGGGGCGCGGGCCTCGTACACCCTTATCGGGTCGTACTCTGGCATCGGTTCGCTGGAGGAGGAGGACTGGAAAGAGAGAGCCGAGGAGGTAGAGGAGGAGGAGTCCATGGCAGAGGAAGGGGGTTTTTCGAGTGCTAATGCAGGGGAAGAGGATGAGGAAGCGAACTGCTCGGAGGAGTTTAAATAAAGGGGATATAGTGGAAGATAAGTCAATGTTGTGGCAGTTTTGAGAATGCGGTGCCAAAACTGTCAAATCGTGCAGTGCGGAGAAGTTGAGAAGGCAAGTCATTGTGATGAAAGGGCACTGTAGCGGTTCTGCTCTGCAACGCATGACCCGATGAAAAAACAGAGTGGTTTTGAAATTATTATTGCCAAAACCAGGGGGCATGTGTTATCACCAGATTTTGGCCAAATCAGAAGATGGGCCGTAATTAAGATGGGCTTGGAGGATATGTACATGAAGTGTCTCTGAATCGGCCTCGTGCGAGAGTTTGGGCTAGATTGCCCGTATATTTGTACATTATGGTAGATCGCATCTTAGTTTAGAATTAAGAGATAGAGTTTGGTCGTATACGACTAGGTTTATTCCAAAGATAGAAAGTCCCCGGACTATAAATATGTACCTAGGGTTATTGAGAAAGGAGGACGATCACGTTCACAACAAACACAATCTAGGCGCATCGCCACCCCTTGTTTCGAGGGTTTCTTCCGGGTAAGCATCATGCTGCCTAGATCGCATCTTGCGATCTAGGCAGTATTGGTTTATTCGTTATCTGGTGTTGCTCATACTGAAGCCTTGTTGATGGCGAGTAACACCCTTATCATAGATATTTTGGGGCTTGCATCGATTTTTTTCTGAATATGTTTGCTTAGCTATGCTGCCCCTCGATATCTAGCTGCCTTTACACCTATCTTAGGTGTAAGGGCAGCACCTTGCTTCATATTTATTTAGTAGATCCGATCTCGTTATAGTTGTTCCTTGTTCTTCAAGGATTAGTTTGATATCCGCATAGTTAGGCCTTGCAAACGGGTTGAATGATCCAGTAGTGCGTAAGGTATGGTTTGCCGATCCTAGAAGGGATGTTCCGGGAATCGACTCCACGTTGGTTTTTAGGCCTCCTCTAGGACTAGTTTTCCGTTATCTTTCGTATCTGCCGGGCTCAACTACGTGTAGGACGTTCCGGTTATGCGGTGAAAGCCCTAAACTGTCGTAGATCGATTTAACTTGGTTTTGATAAAGCAGGAAACCCATGTTGTCATAGATCCAATATGAACCATGGGTTAATCGGCTCTTTGAGCCGATTCGCAGGGTAACCTGAGAGCCGATCGAGGCTCATTTAATGTTTACGTGTCTGCCATGCAGGAAACTAATCGAAGCAATCCAACACCTTCCTGACCAGGTATAGGTCGGTGGCACGCCCTTGCAACCGTCAGGACGTGTGCCGGAGCATTGCGGGCCGTCGCCCGAGGGACCAGGGCCCACCAGCAGTCCTGGGAGCCTCCCGGCTCTCCGTGTTGCTCGTCGCTGCTCGCCGGTGGGTTTTGGCAGGCAACAAAACCTCACACTTCTATGCCCCAACATTAAATGTATAGATAGATATATGCAGGAGAAATGCCTACACTCCTCTTATACTTGTCTATTTATATATTTAACGTCAAAATTTTCAGAGACGTAGACTTGTGAGGTTTTGGAATTTTTACAAAATCTCGAAGTGTATGACCACTAGTGTCCATGTGCACCAAATCCCTTCAAAAAAAGTCCCGCTATAATGTTTCAATCCTTACAGCAGCAACACAAACACCACCATGACAACACCTGAAGTCCAAATTTTTCAAAAGCAACACATCCAAGAAGGAAAAAAGTGCAGAAGCATTGTCATCGCTTGAGGAGGGAGGATGATGTCATGACCTAGTGATTAATCGGTGGTGTGTGGATGCAAATGCAAGATCATCCAGCCGATCCCAAGTTTAGGGTTTAGTGCAATGGCCGCCTCTGGAAACCTAGCCCATGACCTCTACAAAAATGGCTTCCCGGAAGAATTGGCTGGTTAGCAAGGAGCTTGAAAATGATAAATCGATATCTTCACATCATATGCAACAAAGATGGACACCCACATGAAAGCACTCGAACATCTGTGACACACTTCATCAGTGTACTTATAGTGATCTCCCCCGATGCACTCCTCCTTTGCTTAAACCAATTATCATGCTTCTTTTGACTTTTGCAACCGTGAGGAAGATACTTGTTTGCATCCGAAATCGCAAGCGAAAACACTTCTCTCGATAGGTTGCATTGGGGTTGAAGTAATCTCTGGTAAGCTTGGCATGGCCCTCCAGTCTATCTCGATTGATGTACAAACATCTATCTTTGATCCTAGTACCGCTGAAAAATGTCGTTTTTTTTATCACGGCCATGGACATTTCGACTGCATCATCAGCTTCCTCTCCCTCCTCTGATGAGGAGTCATTGAAGATATCTCCGACAACCTCTTCATCTGTACTATAGAATTTAATTGATTTATGTGCCACTGAGGCCTCGATACGGTGCGGCAGCGGTGGCAGATAAGTCGCCGCTGTCCGTTAGTTCTATCCACGTGCCCGTGGCTTTCTACTTACCCGATTTAGGTGGGTTGAGCTGGCGGTGCCGTAGGCAACCCGAGACCAGTTACATGCCTATGTAGGCGTGTCAATTGTGAAAATAGAAGTTTACGTTAGCAAAATCAATGTGTGCGAGCGTAATACGTGCACGACGATCCGAGTGTTCATTTAAAGCGAAGGCATGTTCGGAGTGTTCATTGAATTCAAGTCATGGCCTTGGCATGCCCATGTCCCATGCGCGTGACATCCATAACTCCACTGCTGGCTGCTGGCATCGATCGATCGATCTCTACACGTCGCGTCACCTGAAAACGAACTATATTAGCCCATATATATTCCGTCGGTTGAGGAAATTCCAGTGGCGGGCGGGCGCATTTCGATCGGCGTCGGACGGGGGCTGTTGGGCGCGCGCGGACCGTGGGGGACCCGAGGCCACGTGACCGCCCATGGCTATGCCCGTCCCGTTCTAGCACCGTGCCCCGCGCGTGCGACGTTATGGGGTTGGCTCGTGACGCGACCGACGGGGTCGGAACGCCAACAGAGACGAGAGCTCGACCCGGCCATGTCCTGCTGATCGCATGGTCCATGTCTCCGGTCCGCGCCAGTGCGCCACCGATCATCACTCATCGGTCGACGGCCGGTACGGGCGGCGTTGGTTTCAGAGAAAGCTCAAGTCGTTTCGATCGATGGATGGATAGGTGGTCCGGTGCGCGCGGCCGGGGCCCTGTACGCCGGCGAGTTGTCAAGCTCGCGCCGTGGTCCTCTCGATCCCTGGCCATGGTCCCGTCGCCGACGGATCGGCCCCGCCGCCTGGCGATCCGGTCGCCCGCCTGATAGCTAGCCCCATCGATCGGGACCCGCCCGCCTCACCATCAACCAACTCGGCCTGCGTACGGGCGTCAGGATCATGGAGGCTCGAGCACATAAAATTCACGAGAGAGGTTACATGATCGGGCAGCAGGACGGAAGGTACGAATCACAAGCTGATCTCTCGTCCGAGACGGCCGAATTCAGTGCGCCACGTACCGATCTTCCATGCGAGCGTGTGTGCACGGGACGGACAAGGTGCAGATCGGTGTTTCGGCAATGCTCTACTGACGCATCTGCCCCTGGCATCAACCCTGCCAACCAACGTCAGACATTTCCCATCGTCATCGATCCCACGAACCAACGCTGGCGCAAAACTACCTTGACTTAGTATTCAACAATGCCGGCGCGAAGCAATTACCAACATAATCATGTACTATGATTTTTCTTGATTGACTATGGAGAGCATCTTCAGTGGCGTGATCCGATATTCAGTTTGATTTTATCTTTTTGGGCCGCGTCATGGATCGAAATTTGGCTATTGTTCAGCTGCTAGGCTAGTGCCTCCAACCAATTGGTCCATTCAGCTTGACCTAGCCATTTTGGGAGGGCCCGGCGTGGCCAAGAGGAGGACGCGGGAGCACGCGCTAGCCACTAGCTAGAGGGCATGGGAGGACGTGCCCGCTATCCGAACGACTGTACCCACGCACGTGTGTCTCAAATTTGTCGAACGGATGGATCGGTCCATATAAGTTGGCCCGTTCGCGCTGCGCGGCGTCCTGAGTATTCACATTGTGAGCGGCCATTACAACGAGCTGTGAGGGTTAAGGCCAACCAAAAATAAAGCTAGTTATAGGCTAGGGGACCTACAACACCCCCTCCCCCCAAATCCAAATGTCCCCCTCATGACTTATATACATGCCGGGTGATCTTCGCTTATGTCTACGCATACTGTTTATTTTGAAATCACATTTTCTTTGTAACTTCTCCTCTTCCCGGCCCTCTTCTCTCTTCTCTACTCTTCTCTCTCATCTCTCTCTCCAATCTACGTATTCTAACTCGTACGATAGCAAGTATCATTCCTTGAACCTAAGATCAAGGTAAACATCTTCAATTATTTGTTTTCTCTACTTTTTTTTAGCCAAATGGATCAACAGTTCGTATTTGTAGAAACAAAATATATGAGCAGAAATCTCGTATTCCTTTGTTTGGCCCAATTTTCGGTAGGCCTAGATTCCAGGCTCCGTAAGCCTATTGAGCCGACATGGATATGAATAGGCTTACCAAATAGATGGATGTTGGAAGAGGCCTACAAACTATTGAGCCCACATGGTTTGCAGCTCCGGTTGTCCTTCAGTCGTTCGTCACGGACTCACGGGTTTCTCAACAACAACAAAAAATCGTTCGTCAGGGAGCTGAGTGGATGATCGATCTCGCGTGAGGGAGCTGCCGCACAAACCACCTGAACTACGCCGGGATCAAACGGGGGCATCTTGAAGTTGACAACGGAGGGCAAACTGAAACCAGAGTTGTGGCAGATCTCCCCAAACGCCAGACAGGGACATTCCCATCTCAACGATCGTCCGTCCCCGTGTTTCAGAAGCAAGATCTTTGCTTCTTGCAATATTTTTTTCTATAAGGATATCGAAGATAACAACTCTAATCATGGGGTTTTAGTTTAAATCTGAACTAAAATCACGAGGGGCGGGTTTGGTTACATGGGTCGATTTTTTCCATCACTGGAGGAGTGGGAACAAATCCCCATCTCGTTCCAGACGGCCACGGTGCAGGTTTAGGCTGTTGTTTGGTGGACTGGATCGAAGTTTTTGCCCAGCAAAAACGTAGTGCTCAGCTTGTTTGGTTACATACGAGCTCCGTTTTAGCCTCACCACTTATCCACATGGTGACCTTACCTCTCACCTTCTCACCTATCACAAAGACTCACGCCGCCGTTCACAAGCTTCGGCACGTCGGCGATCATGAAGGCAGACACCACCATGGCAGCGCTGGTCAAAACCATCAGCATGTCGCCGATCACGAAGACGAAAAGCACCATGACACCGTTGGTCACGTCGGTCACAAGCATGACACATCGTCGACCACGAAGATGAAGACCACCATGGCACCGTCGTTCACGCCGGTCATAAGCATCACCACGTCGCCGACCACGAAGATGAAGACCAACATGACGCAGCCGGTCACGTCGGTCACAAACACCACCATGTCTCCGACCACGAAGACGAAGACCACCATGACACTGTTGTTCACGCCCATCACAAGCATCACCATATCGTCGACCACGAAGACAAAGAACACCATGACACCGCAGGTCACGCCGGTCACAAGCATCACCACGTCGCCGACCACAAAGACAAACACCACCATGGCACCATCGTTCACGCTCGTCACAACCGTAACCATGTCGCCGCCGACGAAGCTGAATACCACCATGACACCGTCGGTCACGCCAGTCACAAGCATCACCACGTCGATGACCACGAAGAAGAACATCACCATGCCGCCACCACCATGGATTATCACCTCTCACTCTCACATATCATCACCACGTCGCCGTCCATGAAGATGGCAAGCCAAAAGTTCAGGAAGAGTACTCCAAACTATACTCACACATACTAAACATTAGAGTATACTAGCTAGTTATTTATTTATCTGTCTATGTCCACCAAAATAAAAACCAGACAACATGAAAGTCATGCGAAATGGTGAGGTGAATCTACTCCTCAAAGAAAATTTCAAACGGTTGAGCGTGTGAGACGAATTTGGCAAAATTCACTAAAAACTTCATACACGAAATTGACGATTTACGACTGACAAAACTCGAAACCGATTGTAGAAATTGATTCATATCATCGACACGCATCTTTTTCATGTACAACTTATTTCGATTCGGATTATGTTTGTGTTAATTTGAACAGAGGGTGTGTGGAGTAGTGTAAGGGAGAGTGATGACAAGCAACACCACCACGTGCGCAGGTTGCATCGAAAGATTGCCTTTTGCACGGCCTGCGTACGAGATTTACCTGCATCGGTAGCAATGGCTGAACTGAACATTCCTCTAGGGCCTAGCAATCAAACGGGCTGAAAATTGCTACGATGCGAGCCAAGTCGAATGTAGGCTACCAAACGGCAAACGCGCCGAGAAGAATTATGGAACTGAGGGAGTACTATTTATTCTGGTTCAGGTCCGGAGGCAGCGCGTACTGCAAACAATCAGCATTGTGATGATAGTATCCTGAAACCAGTTTGCAGCACAATAGTTGTCTTTCATTCGCAAATCTCTACTACTATAGTACACCAGTTTTTGAATTTGGATTGGTCACCCACCGTGATGTACAATCAAACATTAGCCGTTGATTTGTTCCGGAGAATGAATCCGCACCGTTTATCAAGAGAAGAGTCAGGTTATCCAACGGCTCAGACTTCCCGGATTCGCGCCGTACCAACACGTGCCAAATCCAGACTGAGCTGATCCTTCTCGAGATATCGTGACTCTTTTTTTTGCGAACGAGATATCGTGACTCCATTCTAGATTAATCTTGAGCTCCGTGGACCCGCGTCTCTCCAGTCTCCATCCCGTTGCTGGGCCGCTGGGCCGCCGCACACGCTTCGGATAAGAGCACAAGGACGACAATCTTTCGGCAAACCAGCTCAATTTGCATTTCTCGCAATCTCCCCAACGTGGATGTTGTTGGGCCGCTTCAAGCTGAGCGCTCCTACAGTGCTACCGTGCGCTACATCAGATCAGTTGGAGGGGAAAACATAACAAATTAAATGACCAGGCCAGTGGCGAATTAAGCATGCACGCTACAGGGTGGACACAAAAGACATCGACTGAGACTTAACCAGATCTCGGTCGCCAGTAGCTCCGTTCATAAAAGTTCACGAGGCCATTAACGATTACAGACTAAATGTTTGGGGCATTCCATGCCCATGGTGCAGATATCAAATGAGGAAAAAGAAGAAGAGGAGACGATCAATCACGCCTGGTAGCCTTCTTCACCGCCTCAATAACTGACCTGACGGCGTCGGTGGCTTCTTTCTCGTCTTCTGTAGTGGCAAACTCGTCGAGGAGGGCGTCGAAGGGGAAGCCAGGAGCGAGCTGGTATACACGTGGAAGGAGGAGAAGAGCAGTTGCCTCGACAATCTGCCTCCCTTCACGGTCAGCGCGCGCTGCCAACAGGTCTGGTAGGGCTTCCAGTTGCTCGGCCAGGTGGGTGAAGAAGGAGATGGGGTCGAAGATGTTGTGGTCTTGAAGAAGCCTGGGCGTAAGGCCCATGCCCGACATCGTCGCCTCTATGCACCGGTGCGCCTTCTCAAGCGCATCAAGCTGCTGCCTGTGCTCTGCATGCAACTTCCCCAAGTTTATGGAGAAGGTCTCTGCCCTCTCCATGGCGGCGACCCGCGCGTCCTCGGTGTTCTTCAGGGTGACGCCCTGGCTTGCCAGGTCTTCCTCAGCCTTACGCTGGAACTCCAGGGCCTTGACCCTATTCCCCTCGGCAACATGGACCAACCGCTCGAATTCGAGGGCGATCTTGCGGGAGAGGTCCAGATGAGACTTTGCCTGAACAACAGCGTCGTTCACCTGCTTCTGGAGGCCTTCCTTTGTAGTCTGCAGCGCCCGAATCTCGTCGTTCAGACTGCGAAGCTTCTCCCCGTGGCCAGCCATGGCCTGGTGCCACCTGGCCATCTGTTCCTGCCTCTCCCTCTCAAAGCGAGCACGCTCGCCGTCGAGCTCTGCTCGAATATCGGTGAGCTGCTGCTGGAGCTGCTCGGCCGTACCAGAGGCGTCGATCGCCGCTTCACGCTGCACAAGCCCGCGCTCGCGCTCCTCCAACTCGGCGCGACGCCGCTCGAGTTCTGCCCGTGCCTGGGAGAGCCCGTCGCAATCCACCACGATATCATCGCGCTGCTGCGCCAAGAAGTCGCGAGAAAGCACGAAATGCCGCTGCTCGCACGCACGGCGATGGCCATGCTGCGGTGCGTGTCCTCCGGCCGAGTCGAGCCGTTGGCGAGCGAGGGTGATGTATGCGAGATCCACCGCCACTGGCTCATCGGAGCTGCCCCCGACGTCCTCCATCGCCAGATCCGCCCAAGGCTTGAAGCTCCCAAAGACGCTGCGTCTGCCAGCGGCAGCAGAGGATTCTGGGGCCGCCCACATAGCCCCGCGGGGCTCAGTGTGTGGGATGCTGGCACCTTCCCCGGCGACACGTGGCGTGCCCGCTGCCTCCTCAGAACCGGAGGACACGTCGATGGTCAATCCCTGCTGAGTGGGCTGCGGGGGCTGCGTCGGCTGCGTGCGTTGAGTGGCATCTGGGCCTGTTGGTGCGAAGGCGTCAGCAGGCGTGGGTTGGGCAGGTTGCTCCTCTGTGGAGGCCTCTGTCCCTATGTGAAGAAAACATGGCATTGCATTAGTACCTGAAGAAGCGATGCAAGAGCAGGAAAAATTCAAACATTTCCAAGAGAGCTTACCTCCCAGAGATGGTGAGGTGAATCTACTCCTCAAAGAAAATTTCAAACGGTTGAGCGTGTGAGACGAATTTGGCAAAATTCACTAAAAACTTCATACACGAAATTGACGATTTACGACTGACAAAACTCGAAACCGATTGTAGAAATTGATTCATATCATCGACACGCATCTTTTTCATGTACAACTTATTTCGATTCGGATTATGTTTGTGTTAATTTGAACAGAGGGTGTGTGGAGTAGTGTAAGGGAGAGTGATGGTAAGCAACACCACCACGTGCGCAGGTTGCATCGAAAGATTGCCTTTTGCACGGCCTGCGTACGAGATTTACCTGCATCGGTAGCAATGGCTGAACTGAACATTCCTCTAGGGCCTAGCAATCAAACGGGCTGAAAATTGCTGCGATGCGAGCCAAGTCGAATGTAGGCTACCAAACGGCAAACGCGCCGAGAAGAATTATGGAACTGAGGGAGTACTATTTATTCTGGTTCAGGTCCGGAGGCAGCGCGTACTGCAAACAATCAGCATTGTGATGATAGCATCCTGAAACCAGTTTGCAGCACAATAGTTGTCTTTCATTCGCAAATCTCTACTACTATAGTACACCAGTTTTTGAATTTGGATTGGTCACCCACCGTGATGTAGAATCAAACATTAGCCGTTGATTTTTTCCGGAGAATGAATCCGCACCGTTTATCAAGAGAAGAGTCAGGTTATCCAACGGCTCAGACTTCCCGGATTCGCGCCGTACGAACACGTGCCAAATCCAGACTGAGCTGATCCTTCTCGAGATATCGTGACTCCATTCTAGATTAATCTTGAGCTCCGTGGACCCGCGTCTCTCCAGTCTCCATCCCGTTGCTGGGCCGCTGGGCCGCCGCACACGCTTCGGATAAGAGCACAAGGACGACAATCTTTCGGCAAACCAGCTCAATTTGCATTTCTCGCAATCTCCCCAACGTGGATGTTGTTCGGCCGCTTCAAGCTGAGCGCTCCTACAGTGCTACCGTGCGCTACATCAGATCAGTTGGAGGGGAAAACATAACAAATTAAATGACCAGGCCAGTGGTGAATTAAGCATGCACGCTACAAGGTGGACACAAAAGACATCGACTGAGACTTAACCAGATCTCAGTCGCCAGTAGCTCCGTTCATAAAAGTTCACGAGGCCATTAACGATTACAGACTAAATGTTTGGGGCATTCCATGCCCATGGTGCAGATATCAAATGAGGAAAAAGAAGAAGAGGAGACGATCAATCACGCCTGGCAGCCTTCTTCACCGCGTCGGTGGCTTCTTTCTTGTCTTCTGTAGTGGCAAACTCGTCGAGGAGGGCGTCGAAGGGGAAGCCAGGAGTGAGCTGGTATACACGTGGAAGGAGGAGAAGAGCAGTTGCCTCGACAATCTGCCTCCCTTCAAGGTCAGCGCGCGCCGCCAACAGGTCTGGTAGGGCTTCCAGTTGCTCGGCCAGGTGGGTGAAGAAGGAGATGGGGTCGAAGATGTTGTGGTCTTGAAGAAGCCTGGGCGTAAGGCCCATGCCCGGCATCGTCGCCGCTATGCACCGGTGCGCCTTCTCAAGCGCATCAAGCTGCTGCCTGTGCTCTGCATGCAACTTCCCCAAGTTTATGGAGAAGGTCTCTGCCCTCTCCATGCGGCGACCCGCGCGTCCTCGGTGTTCTTCAGGGTGACGCCCTGGCTTGCCAGGTCTTCCTCAGCCTTACGCTGGCACTCCAGGGCCTTGACCCTATTCCCCCTCGGCAACATGGACCAACCGCTCGAATTCGAGGACGCTCTTGCGGGAGAGGTCCAGATGAGACTTTGCCTGAACAACAGCGTCGTTCACCTACTTCTGGAGGCCTTCCTTTGTAGTCTGCAGCGCCCGAATCTCGTCGTTCAGACTGCGAAGCTTCTCCTCGTGGCCAGCCATGGCCTGGTGCCACCTGGCCATCTGTTCCTGCCTCTCCCTCTCAAAGCGAGCACGCTCGCCGTCGAGCTCTGCTCGAATATCGGTGAGCTGCTGCTGGAGCTGCTCAGCCGTACCAGAGGCGTCGATCGCCACTTCACGCTGCACAAGCCCGCGCTCGCGCTACTCCAACTCGGCGCGACGCCGCTCGAGTTCTGCCCGTGCCTGGGAGAGCCCGTCGCAATCCACCACGATATCATCGCGCTGCTGCGCCAAGAAGTCGCGAGAAAGCACGAAATGCCGCTGCTCTGCACGCACGGCGATGGCCATGCTGCGGTGCGTGTCCTCCAGCGAGTCGAGCCGTTGGCGAGCGAGGGTGATGTCTGCGAGATCCACCGCCACTGGCTCATCGGAGCTGCCCCCGACGTCCTCCATCGCCAGATCCGCCCAAGGCTTGAAGCTCCCAAAGACGCTGCGTCTGCCAGCGGCAGCAGAGGATTCTGGGGCCGCCCACATAGCCCCGCGGAGCTCAGTGTGTGGGATGCTGGCACCTTCCCCGGCGACGCGTGGCGTGCCCGCTGCCTCCTCAGAACCGGAGGACACGTCGATGGTCAATCCCTGTTGAGTGGGCTGCGGGGGCTGGGCCTGTTGGTGCAAAGGCGTCAGCAGGCGTGGGTTGGGCAGGTTGCTCCTCTGTGGAGGCCTCTGTCCCTATGTGAAGAAAACATGGCATTGCATTAGTACCTGAAGAAGCGATGCAAGAGCAGGAAAAATTCAAACATTTCCAAGAGAGCTTACCTCCCAGGTTTAGCCCCGGCTCGGGGGATGAGGAAGGTGTCTCCGGAGCGTCGCGTGATCTTTTGGGCGCAGGATCTGAGGCTGAGCCCTCTTCGCGAATCCGCTTGGCAGCGTACTCACTGGAGCAACTCAGAAGAAAAGAAACTGAATCAAAAGATATGCGCGACCAAGAACAACAAAAAGAAACAAGCACCCCTTTGACCCAAGCTGATTAGCCATGATCCTTTGTTTTTATAGGCTGGTCTCGCTTTTAGGGCCTTCCTTCCTTTTTGTACTTTGTTTCCACTATTGCAATGAAATAGCAGCTCTCCTGCTGTCATTCCAAAAAAAACAAGCAAAGGATGAGAACTTACTCTGGCGTCCTGCGACTACGTGAGAAGCTCCATTGCCCATCTCTACGTGCGGTCCCCGAGGCAGGCGTAACCTCCGGGGCGGGGGCGGCCCCGGGGCAGAAGACGTCTCCGGGGCGGAATGGGCCCCCAAGGCATAAGAGGACCCAACAATGGGCCCTACTATTTCAGTGGGGCCCGTGGTTGGTGCTACCCCGGCGGAAGTTCCCGGGGCTGTGGCAGAAGAGGGCGTATAAGCCAAGCGGATTTGCGAAGAGGGCTCAGCCTCAGATCCTGCACCCAAAAGATCACGCGACGCTCCGGAGACACCTTCCTCATCCCCCGAGCCGGGGCTGAACCTGGGAGGTAAGCTCTCTTGGAAATGTTTGAATTTTTCCTGCTCTTGCATCGCTTCTTCAAGTACTAATGCAATGCCATGTTTTCTTCACATAGGGACAGAGGCCTCCACAGAGGAGCAACCTGCCCAACTCACGCCTCCTGACGCCTTCGCACCAACATGCCCAGATGCCACTCAACGCACGCAGCCGACGCAGCCCCCGCAGCCCACTCAGCAGGGATTGACCATCGACGTGTCCTCAGGTTCTGAGGAGGCAGCGGGCACGCCACGCGTCGTCGGGGAAGGTGCCAGCATTCCACACATTGAGCCCCGCGGGGCTATGTGGGCGGCCCCCGAATCATCTGCTGCCGCTGGCAGACGCACCGTCTTTGGGAGCTTCAAGCCTTGGGAAGATCTGGCGATGGAGGACGTCGAGGGCAGCTCCGATGAGCCAGTGGCGGTGGATCTCGCAGACATCACCCTCGCTCGCCAACGGCTCGACTCGCTGGAGGAGACGCGCCGCAGCATGGCCATTGCCGTGCGCGCAGAGCAGCGGTAGTTCGTGCTTTCTCGCGACTTCTTGGGGCAGCAGCGCGATGATATCGTGGTGGTTCGCGACAGGCTCTCCCAGGCACGGGCAGAACTCGAGCGGCGTCGCGCCGAGTTGGAGGAGAGCGAGCGCGGGCTCGTGCGGCGTGAAGCGGCGATCGACACCTCTGGTACGGCCAAGCAGCTCCAGCAGCAGCTCACCGATATTCGAGCAGAGCTCGACGGCGAGCATGCTCGCTTTGAGAGGGAGAGGCAGGAACAGATGGCCGGGTGGCACCAGGCCATGGCTGGCCACGAGGAGAAGCTTCGCAGTCTGAACGACGAGATTCGGGCGCTGCAGACTGCAAAGGAAGGCCTCCAGAAGCAGGTGAATGATGCTGCTGTTCAGGCAAAGTCTCATCTGGACCTCTCCCGCAAGAGCGCCCTCGAATTCGAGCGGTTGGTCCATGTTGCCGAGGGGAATAGGGTCAAGGCCCTGGAGTGCCAGCGCAAGGCTGAGGAAGACCTGGCAAGCCAGGGCGTCACCCTGAAAAACACCGAGGACGCGCGGGTCGCCGCCATGGAGAGGGCAGAGACCTTCTCCATAAACTTGGGGAAGTTGCATGCAGAGCACAGGCAGCAGCTTGATGCGCTCGAGAAGGCGCACCGGTGCATAGCGGCGACGATGCCGGGCCTGGGCCTGACGCCCAGGCCGCTTCAAGACCGCAACATCGTCGACCCCATCTCCTTCTTCACCCACCTGGCCGAGCAACTGGAAGCCCTGCCAGACCTTTTGGCGGCGCGCGCTGACCGTGAAGGGAGGCAGATTGTCGAGGCAACTGCTCTTCTCCTTCTTCCACGTGTATACCAGCTCGCTCCTGGCTTCCCCTTCGACGCCCTCCTCGACAAGTTTGCCACTACAGAGAGGAGAAAGAAGCCACCGACGCCGTCAGGTCAGTTATTGAGGCGGTGAAGAAGGCTGCCAGGCGTGATTGATCGTCTCCTCTTCTTCTTTTTCCTCATTTGATGTCTGCACCATGGGCATGGAATGCCCCAAACATTTAGTCTGTAATTGTTAATGGCCTCATGGACTTTTATGAACGGAGCTACTGGCGACTGAGATCTGGTTAAGTCTCAGTCGATGTCTTTTGTGTCCACCCTGTAGCGTGCATGCCTAATTCGCCACTGGCCTGGTCATTTAATTTGTTATGTTTTCCCCTCCAACTAATCTGATGTAGCGCACGGTAGCACTGTAGGAGCGCTCAACTTGAAGCGGCCCAACAACATCCACGCTCGGGACGATAATCTTTAAGCAAACCAGCTCAATTTGCATTTCTTTTTAATGGAGTTCAGTTGGAGGAATTTAAGCCAACAAGGGGAATAAGACAAGGGGATCCAATATCACCGTACCTTTTCTTGATTGCAGCAGAGGGCCTTTCGTGCCTCCTAAACCATAGAATTCAGTCATCTGAGCAGAGTGGAATACAAGTGGCCTCGTCGGCGCCGGCGGTGAACCACCTTCTTTTTGCAGATGATAGCCTGCTGTTTTTTAAAGCAAATGGTGCTGGTGCTAATGAGATCTCTCAGTCTTTAGACCAGTATTGCAGGGCTTCTGGCCAGAAGATAAACCTGAGCAAGTCATCAATCTTTTTCAGTAAGGGATGTCCTCGTGGGGTCCGTGATGAAGTTAAGGGAATTCTGAATGTTCCCAATGAGAGCTTACAAGATAAATATTTGGGGATGCCGTTTGATGTTGGTAGATCAAAGAATGGCGCCTTCAAATACTTGAAGGATCGGGTATGGAGCAAAGTGCAAGGGTGGATGGAGATGATTTTATCTGCGGGAGGTAAAGAGGTGTTAATCAAATCAGTGGCCTAAGCTGTACCTATTTACTCTATGGCGTGTTTCAAATTACCTCGGGGTTTATGCAAGCACATAGACTATCTTATTCGGAAATTCTGGTGGGGAAGCAAAGCGGGGGAGCGCAAGACTGCATGGGTTGCTTGGGAAGAGATGACTAAACCGAAATATATGGGTGGATTGGGTTTCCGGGACACGGAGTTGTTCAATCTAGCTCTCCTTGCTCGTTAGGCGTGGAGGATATTGCAGAGCCCTAATACCCTAAGTGCTAGAATCCTTAAAGCTGTTAATTTTCCTGACACAGATTTCCGTGATTCAGAGTTGGGGTCTCACCCGTCCCAGGTGTGGCGTGCACTAGTAGAAGGGAAGCAAGCACTATCTCTTGGTCTGATCCCCTGTATTGGTGATGGAAAGACAACCAGGATTTGGACTCATAATTGGTTACCAAGAAGCGAGATGATGAGGCCGATTGCTTCGCTATCTGGCGATCCTCCGCAACTAGTCAGCGACTTGATCAATGCTACTTCGGCGTCATGGAAGCAAGAGAAGGTCCAGGAGTGCTTTGTTAAAGCTGATTGTGATGTGATCTTAGGGATACCCCTGTGCACAAGGAATATTCCTGATTTCTGATCATGGAACTTTGATAAAAGGGGGATGTTTACTGTGAGATCGGCGTATAGGATGCTGGTGGACATAAAGACTCGGAGGGAAGCATGGCTTGAAGGACGGGCCTCGAGTTCTGATAATTCTGCAGACTCCAAGAGCTGGACAAAATTTTGGAAGATTAATGTTCCATCAAAGATAAGAGTCTTTCTCTGGAGGCTAGCTAAGCAGTCCCTACCCACGGGAGATTTGCTCCAACATCGTCATATATCCACTTCTAGCTCGTGCTTGTTATGCGGAAGGACAGACTCTTGGCGCCATTCACTTCTGGAATATCCAATGGCGCGGAGTGTTTGGGCCTTAGCAGATGAGGAAGTGGTTGAACATATGTATGAGACAACAGAACCGAATGCAAGGAGCTGGTTGTTTAACATGACGGAATCCCTAACCTCGGAGCACTTCATCATGATAGGTGTGTCATTGTGGGCAATTTGGACGGCGCGAAGAAAGGCAATTCATGAAGGAGAGTTCCAGAGTCCATTATCAACCCACTATTTTGTGAAGCGTTTCCTTCACGAGCTCTCCTTAATACCTAAGCCATTATCAGGTGTATCGGTGACCCCTGGCCGTGACAGGAGTAGAGGATGGATCCCCCCGGGAGAAGGGATAATCAAGGCAAATGTGGATGCGGCGGTGTCTAGGGACAAATCTACTGGGTCGGTGGCAGTGGTCCTTAGGAGGGGTGATGGATTGTATATGGGATCATCAGCCGTGGTGTTCAAGGGAGTTTTCGATCCTCCAACATTGGAAGCATTAGCCTGTCGTGAAGCTCTTGCCTTGGCTACTGATGTTGCTGTGAGGCGCCTGGCCATTGCAAGTGATTGTAAACAGGTGGTCTTAGATATTGCCGAAGGAACGGGAGGTCAATATGCTGCTATTATCCAGGAAATAAACATCCAGAGATTAGACTTCCAGGAGGTGTCTTATACTTTTGAGGGTAGAATCTATTATATATTAAAAGTAAATTACGGGCTCACCAGAAAAAAGAGAATTACGCTAGAAATTATCACAAAAATTAGAAACATCGGACCGTTTATTTGATAGACTGAAAATCCATGATTACGGGCTCACCAGAAAAAAGAGAATTACGCTAGAAATTACCACAAAAATTAGAAACATCGGACCGTTTATTTGATAGACTGAAAATCCATGACCATTAGATTAGAATTAACTAGAAAAATTACCCACCATTGCCATTACAACAGGAATAACTTTTCGTGGTATCTCACCTCACCGTTTTCTCCTATTTTCCTTGGCCGCCGCATCAAAGAACACAACACCTAAACCTAGGAGCCTCAACACCAGATGCATTGCTCTTTGACACGATGCATGCAAAGCTAGCAAGGAGGCAAGGATCGATGCATGCATGCATGCTTTGCGATCTGCAAAAGAAGCACCACTTCACGTTTTCAGTCTGTAGGCGCTCAAGGCTAGAAGAGAGACGGACAGGATTGGAGATGACGCCGCCGCCGGCAGGAAGGAGAAAACAGATTGCATCGTCCGACGGGGTTTGCGCCCGAGATTGTTCATGGAAGAGGAGCACGGCCGATGAGGGCCGTGAGAACGGCATCATCGGTGGCGACACAGCGACCACGGACGAGGGACTGCGGGAGCAAGCACAGGCGGCACAGCGTTTTGGCGAAGCACGAGCGCGTGCAGTCGACGAAGCTAGAGCTGAGATGGAGCGCTAGTGCTTGGTTTTCATGTGCGAGAGCTGCCAGTGCCACGACTCTTCCCTGCAAGTCTATCGCGACATCGTCGCTCGATCGAGATCGAGTCGACACACAAGAGTTCTCCGTCTCGGCCATGGTGGTCCGGCGTGATCCAATCACATGGACAGCCCTGATCTTCGTGTACGCGAAGAACGACAAGGGTAAGAAGTCACTGGCGTTCTACGACAAGATGTCGATCGGTCGCGCCGAGCACAAGCAGCATCTAACAATTTCGTATTATCCTGCTGCAGTAATGCTGCGGTACGTAGTCAGGTACTCAGGTTTGCCTAAGCCGGACGGTGGGACTGCAAATCGTTATCTGTCATGCACTTCTCTAGAGATTTCTAGGTACTCTATCACGTGTGCTCTATCACGTGTGCAAGTATGCAGCCATATCCTGGTAAGGTTTGTAGGTATCATTGTGTCCAGGTGATTAATCTTATTCAGTGTTGCTTTTATCGCTTTTTTTTTTCTGGTGAACACCCCAATTGCAAAGACCCGATCGAGTAGTTCTTGCGCCCCATCGAGGTTAGGGTGCTTTGCAGCAAAATTATATTTAACATTTGGTTACTTTCCTGGCAGTATTTAACTTCTGAATGTTTGTCCTTTATGTCCCAATTCCAGCAGAAGTTAATACCTAGCTTCTTCAAGTTTGTTTGTCCTTTATGTCCCCCGTCTCACTCCACCCAAGCTGAATTTGAACTATACATGCGGTTATACTGACTATATATCTTATTGTGTCATCAGATTGGCAAGGAAATAAGAAGACCGGATGATAGAGTAGTTCACGAGGTATATGTTCTGTTTTATTCTTAAAGGTTCGTGCAAAGTAGAGCAGTATTGTCACATTTGTAAATATTAGTAGGTTAACCTTCATATCCTGAAGTGCTGTGTTGCTAACTAAAATTATTACTGATGAAAGTCACTAGCATATCCTTGGATATATCCATGATATCATGGACCATTAGGGATCTAAACTAAAGGAAGTTTTACAATAAACGTTTAGCTAAATCACACGACTGTTTCAAAAGTTAAATGCTTTGTTTCATACTGGCACATTTACAGTTGTGTAACAAAGGTTCGGAAAGACACCTTTAGCTATGCTGAAACCTAAAAATTATTTTATCCTCCTCCATGTTGTTCTATGTTTACTCCCTTATAGATGGCGCTTCTTCTATAATACCAGGCTGTACTGCGAGAGTTTTAATGTGTCAGAGCCTAGAAGAATGATATCCTGGTAGAAGTAATGCGTGCATTTCTATATTGTTTAGTAGCCTGACTTAAAATGCATTGGTAAGGATACAATATGTTTTCTCTCACATTATCATGCCATTGTAAATTAAAAGAGCACAATAATGAGTAGCATATAAATATACAGATTAATTGGTTTGTTTACAATCACAACCTATCATTCAGTCAAGCAATTGACCCTCTCTATAAATTGACCAAACATCTGACTCTATAATGGCATATTTACATCTAGCTCTTGTAAATATTATTTTGGTTGTACCGCAACGGCTCAACATGTCGTCTCGAGTTACATAGAGGAGAAATAATGGCTCTTCTGAAAGGCAAACTATATAAAAATAAAATAAAATAAAATAGAAAACAGCTTAACATGTTCTCATGTTCCGAGTCTTTCGTTTTTCGTTTTTCGTTTACCTTTTTCCCTTCTATCAGATGTACAAACTTACTATATTTTCACTCTACTTCTCCAATACACACGCTAGAAATTTTCCTATTCTAATCTTGAATGAGAAATAGTATGGAATAAATTTAATGTTTGAGCTTAGAGTTGCTTCATATACAATATAAAATTTATTGTATCTATTTGTCTTCATTCTCCTACCATCTGATCGCAGCTATCATCTAGCTCCTGGGTTCTCTCTTGTATTTCCTTAATAATTATTACATAACCCAGCTAGCTATGTTATCACGACACTACATGTTGCTGTTGATCTTTTCATATCACTCCTTTCGTATCCTTATCTGTTCACAACGAAATATAATGCGGCCAAAAAGTTGATTCTCCATGTTCATTAGAAGATGTTTGTTAGAGTATGAAACTCTTACGTCCAAGCCCAAGCCCATTACGTACTCTAACAGTGAAGCTCTTACGTCCAAGCTGCAATCGCCGGCCCCTTCTGCTCTTTTTTCTCTAAGCCAAGCCTGCTGACCGCCGATTTATTGATAGCAGTAAGAAAAGAAAGCAAACAAAGAAGAGAGAGAGAGAAGAGTGTGGTTAGAGATTAGAAACGAGTGGATGTGGTGCGGAGAGGATTAGAGAGGATCATGTGCATGCAGTGCTATGTCCCTGTTGAAAAAAAAGCAATGTGTGGTGTATAGAAAAAACATAATTTATTATCAAGTGACCAATTAGTCCCTCCATTCTCATTTAATCGACGTGATACCAGACTACTCACTTAAGGATTTTGTTACTAAGCTAGCGTTACTGAAATCGGACCAGATGGAGTAGCTTTTGAAATTGTGTTTAGAAAAGAATTTTTTTTTCAAAATTGAATAAACTGAGATGTTGTCGTCCTTCTAAAACGCGACGGAACTCGGGCCCCGAGCTGCACGGACCCTAAGGTTGGCAACGGAATGGGTATTCGAGGAAGGGGAGGGTAGATTGGGGTTGTTGTGCGGGAATGGGGTGGAGTCGTGCGGTGATCATCACCATCTCCACTAATATAAAAATATCCAGATAATCCCAACCAAGACATCTCAGGCATACAATCAAAATTCAAACGCCTCACATCCCTTCTGTGTTTGACGGGAGCATACATCGCCCACCCACACTCCAATCAAAGCCAGACAACGCCCATGCATGCTCTAATCAAGCCACCAACACGCACAATAAAAAAAATAGTTGGAAAAAAACAACCGTCCACAGGCGAACTTCCACTCGCCGATCACCGCCGCAACACTCCCGATCATGCACGACGCCGCAACACTCCTACTCACCGATCGCCGCAGCAGCACTCGCGATCCCTGGTTGCCATATCAGCACTCCCAGTCCCCGATTGCCGCTACAACGCTTCCCGACACCGCCGACAACCCCTCGCTGCCGTCCCACAAGATCTCCGCCTAGCTCCAATGGAGGCCCGCCCTGCACGTCCCCTGAACACTGGGACATGCCCACCGGAACCTGCATCCATGCCCGTGCCGCGGCAATCATTGCACCACCCGCTGTCGTCCCACAAGAGCGCCGCCATAGCCTCCACGAGAGGCCGCACTGTACGTCCCTCAACGCGTGGACAAGCTCCCGCCAGCAGCTACACTTTCTTTAGGTTCGACTACCTCTTGTGACATTAAATCTACTTCTGCAGTTAGTCATAACTTGGTTCGTGAAGGGTCTCGAGCGATCACTAGTACTGAAAGTGATCAAAATTTGCTTCGAAGCAAGGAATGCACATCAAATAAAGGTGATAACTTTGCTAACATTAGTAAATAGACCAGATGAGGTTCATGACAATGCAAGTAAGGTGCAAACACAACTAGTCAAACACTGACACCAAAGAATTGGCGATGATAGACTCGAAAATGGTTCAACTACTATCATGGCTCGCTCCAGGAAAGTAACTTTCTACATAGGAAACGATGGTTATGTGGATACCGGTTCATCGAACAGAGCCAATTAGAGGAATGCCGACAAGATAAAACTGCCAGTACAAATACAACAACAACGCCAGAAATTCCACCAGACAGAGAAGTAGCACAAAAAACTCCTGGCACTATTGATAGAAGCTTAATCCTTGAAGGTCATTGGTTGCATAGAAGTAAAAAATGTTACTATTAGGCTATTAGGAATGCACCGCATAGACCTCGGTGGTGCTATGGTCAGTGATTAGTCCCACTGCCCCATCTTTTGGTAATCCTTTTTCTATTATTCTTCGCTTATGATGCTAATACTTTGTCATTTATTCGTGCAACATCTACAAACACTGGAAAATGTATTCAAATTTGCATCGCTTCACATGGAACTAAAATCTGATAAGTGCAAGGACCTAAACGTCACAACATGGCCCAGAGAGGAGTGCATTAAGATCAGCCTACATACAGATGGGTACACCTCCTAATTCAACTAGATCACACTTGCTTAGTTCGTGCATGTTCTTTGATCACTTTGCTACATAGTTTTGATTAAAATAGTGGTGATATCAATCATGGTGAAGGTGCGACCATATTATCTTTTGCATGCTATAGGAGCTTCAAAAAGAAAATATGTGTTTCATAAAATGTTTGGGAATTATTTGATGATTTTGAAGGTTTTCTTTTGACAAAAAATGAATCTCCTTTGAAATATCAGCCCGTGTGCATGTTGGGTTAAACAAAGTTTCGGTTTTTTTTGGTATTGATAACTGATACTCCCTTCATCCATAAACAGATGTCTTAGAATTGTTTAAATATGGATATATGGCTAGATTTAGACAAATCTAAATATAAAATATTAGAATACGTGCGTGGCACGTGCACCTTTACTACTAGTAAAGAAGGTGCACCTTTACTAGTAAAGAAGGTGCGGGAGTTTTCGAGCTGGGTAGCCCGGGACTGTCTCATCCCAGGCCGCTGCTGAAGTGCTGAACCGATTGTCAGAGGGGCATGCTAAACACAGTGTGTCTGAATTCTTAGCGACAGCCAATCAAGCAGTTCTAACTGGGTAAACAACCTTGGAAAGGAGAGGGCAAAGAACAACAACCCATCAGTTATCACGGAAACTGGAGAACATGCCAGTAATAGATAAGGCATTACCATTCAGAATATTACAATCAGTAGAAATATTAGCTAGTCAGCCGAGAGATTCAAACCAGTCTCGAATCACCCCCACAGCTCCAGCATAGAAGGCAACCCAGCTGAACAGATAAAAATGCTCAAGGAACACTATTGCTTACTGATAGCGTCACATACTACACACTTCCCCTTCGTTTCTAGGTTTCAGGTACAACACACATGCAAGGTTTAATAGACTTAATAATATATATGTAGGAGAATAGGTGAGGAAGTGACATCATAGATGAAGCAGTACTCTGACTGCGTTGATCTTCCGGGAACAAAAGTGAACATCTACAACAGCAACATCGTCGGCAAAATGGGCGTTACAGTACACTTCACATACCACTACACACATATAAATAAAACTAGCAGTGAATATACTTCGGACAGACCATTGCACCCTTCAGCAGTAGCTCATTCCATACTCCGTGATTCGAACTTCAAAAGGAGCCTAGAGACACCTATATTTGTTCTGGCCTGCCGTCTGTTCCAGCTACCTTGGGGCTGAAAGTAGATTGGATATATACTTCAGAACGGGTCAATGAAAACAATGGAGCATATACATATGGTAAGTAAAGGAGAGTTATCTTTGAATGAGAATGCTCGCCAATTATACGATATGGAGAATGATGCCTCAAGGCACTTGGGTACGATGTGCCAACAAACCTAGTTATCAGGATATCTAATTTTTCACTTATTATCAACATAAGGGATTCTATCCATGATTTGATTAATAGAACCATGAACCTGTTGCAGCATATCAAGAAATGAGTATGACCTTAATTGTTTTATGCTTCTAGCGGTATGGCTGGTTCGACTTCAGTCCATCAAAGTGAAATATCGAAATAAACACCACATAGTGCGGCCAAATGCAGTACATAGTACTGTGTACTGTAAACTGGTCAACAACTGTACTCCTCCAAATAACCAGATACTAAATGTGACAACTATTTGATGGGATTTGACTATGATAAGGCCACAACATAGAATGCTAACGGTTTATATACAATATTTCTTTTAAGAATAATATCATAGACAGATTATAAGTCTGATCAGCAGGCTATTTCAGAGGTTACTGAAAAACAATGAACAATTTCTGCATCGCATGTAATTCAGTAATTCACATGAAATTACCACAAGTTGACAACAAGGATTGGTTTAGTAATCAGGAATGCTAACCCACAATGAAACTAACGATCAATTAAAACCATGACAGAGAACAGTAAATTCACATACCCATTCCAGCAGCATCCGAGCCTCTCATGATTCTCAATTTCCGGCAAATAGTGGTAAACAAGCTGCAAATGATGGATGGATAGTAAGCATAAATGAACAGCTAAAAAATGCATGTTGACACGTTCAAACAAACTATATGTCATATGTTGTGTATATGAAAAAAAAAAGCTAATAGCACAAGCTACGGAAAGATACATAGATAAAGGTGATATAAGAAAAAAGGCTGTGTGCATCCAAACAAAACTGTAATTCACATAAGGGCTGTTTGCATCCACAATGCAGAGGCCTGAGGCAATATATCTTCCATTTTCTAAAGAAAAAGAAGGGCAAACCAAGATTCTCAGAGAAGCAGAAAGACTTGATTACCTAGATAGCCATTTTTACACATATGGAGATTTCATAATTTGAGCAAGTTGCAGAGTATGTTTGCAATTTTCTAGCTATCTCCAGATATCTTTATGGAAAGGCTCAGGGTAAACCACTTGTGGGCAATCGCAAGGCTTCAAGCAACGAGGACAAGTAGAAGTCTAGGCTACCATATACAAGTACTATTAAGTTCCATCACTCACATATCAAAGATCTCCAAAGTTCTAACCAAAGTTACATCAATAGACAGTATGCAAGATAATACCAATATAAAACACAATAGAAACCATAATAAGTTAAGGTGTATGGATATAGCAAACGCCACAAATTTAAGAACTCACTCCCATGGAAGATCACCAACAAGCATCCAGTCAGCATCCTTGTCTTCGTAGGTCAGGACATACTCTTGGTCCTGAAGAGCATCAGCCCTAGAACCATCAGTAAGGATGTCTCTTGTCGACGTTTTGCAGGAACTGCTTTTGCCTGTAACGCCACAAGTTTATACATAAATGTGCATCCTTGAAATGTAAATCAATGTTAGAGAACAACAGAAACACGTCTATTCACATCCAAGGGTCCATAAGTAAGGCTAGAAATGTTTCTTGTGGTGGAACTAATGTTATTCAATCAACAAACGGTAACTTCTGCATAAACCTTGCAAGCCCAGAGGCTAAACAATGGTTGTAGGGTTGATGCTTACTGATAGTTCTAGGGCTACATGTAGAGGCTACACGTTGTGTTCCTGCTATTTAGGAAAAAACAGACTCTAACACTCTATTAGCAATTTACTTCATCTCTATTTGCTTCTCTCGTATGAAAAGGGTGTCATAGTTAATCCTAGTCATTACTTAAGAACCTAGTTACTGCAAATCAACTGGTCAAAATGTTCTGGTAGCCATAGCTCAACTAGTGGAATTAATTAGTCATGCATTATTCTCCACCTATTACCACGCTTTTATGATCCCAAGATCTTCACAAACCAAAAAGCGGATACAAAAAAATCATTCCCAACTTCATGCCTATCACACCCTAGACGTTTAACCTATTTTAATGTAGTAACTTGCATCTAAAAACAGTATATCAAAGAACAATGAACATAGCTCGAAATCACCTAATAAAACAGCAACACTCACCAGTGATGAAGCAGGTGAACATCTTCTCGAGCTCCAGCGAAAGATTCTCGTAGCTGGAGTAAGTCTTGAGGTCGACCTTCCTCAGGTAGGGCGCTCCATCCATGCTGACCTTGACATAGCAGCACTCTGCCTCGCTTTTGCCTTGGGTTTCTGGCTTGGTCTTTGTGGCGGCGTTGGCGGCGGCTAAGGTGTTCTTCCGGTAGTTCCGAACAGGCGGCCACCCAACAACTTGCGCCCTGTACAGTGCGGAACACTGACTGTCAGAGCAGATCAAGCGAAATAACAACTGAAATGCATGGTTTTTTTTAATTTTTAGCACGCCGTGGACTTGTGGGGATGTTACTCTAGATTTATCCTGAGATTTAGGCATCTCAGTTATGGCTTGAGTACTAGCACACTCAGGTGTGAAGTTAATAGAAGCAACACCAGGCTGACTCCAGGTTACAGACCCCGATTAAGTGACAGTTGTGGCAGCAAACGAGCTCTTGTGCGTTTGATTTAGCATGAAAAAACAAGGTCACTACGCCATCACACTAGTGCGTATGCTGCAATCCAGAACTAAATCAACCGCCAGAATCTGTGGTGTTCATCAATCATCACGCGTACAAACTAAAACCTCTCCCTTTAGCAGCAGATGCTCACATGAAAGGATCTAGCTAAGAGCGAAGCCTGAAAAACCAGATCGACGGGACGGACGTCGCTCGAGCTCGAAGCAGAGCAGAAAGAGACTTACTTGGCAGCGGGCGGAGCTCCGGCGGCGGCTTCGCCCGCCCCCTTCTGCACCTCCCTGGCAGCTGAAGCAGCGGCGTCCTTGGCGGCGGGCCGGTCGAGCGAGTCGTTGAACCCGCGCTTGGCGCCGGCGCCCCGGGGAGGAGCAGGAGCGGGGCCGAGCGTGAGCGCGGCGTCGACGGCCTCCTCCGCGCAGCCGGGCAGGCCGAGGCGGAGCGCGAGGTGCGGGCCCGCGTCGCCCGACGAGGAGGAGCAGGAGGAGGCCGGCGCGGCGGGGCCCAGGCCGATGTAGTCGCGCGCTTCGAGGTGCGGCGGCGGCGGCATTGGGAAGAGACGAGGGGAGGATGCGGAGGGAGTTGTGGGGGAGGAAAGGTCTCGCTTTTTGTTCGCTCGCTCGGAGATGGAGGGTGGGGTGGGTGGTGGTGCGTTAAAGAAGAAGAAGAAGAAGAAGAAGAGGGGAGTGGAGTGTGGAGAGAGGGCAAGTGGCCGACAGCTGGGGCGGGTCTTTATTCTGCTCCCCTTTCCTCGGGCCGGGTTGGGCGGTGGGGACAGGGGACATGGGTAGGAAAACGTGTGCATCTATCTGCACTCTGTGTGGCCGCGGCGACCGTCTGTGTTGGTGTTAGTCTTCTCAAAAGTCAAAAGGTGAAGTGGGAGGTTTAGCAGACATGCTTACTGGCTAAGCATGGATGGGGTCAAGTTAACTCACACTGTTTCCTTCTAGAATTGTTAAGGCCATCTCCAACGGGCCGATCCATCCGATCCTGACGTGTTCGATTCAGTTCGCACGGACGCACGGACAACCCACGCGGGGCAACCCATCCGAACCGACTCGGGCGAACTGACCCATCCATGCTCCAAAGTTGGGCCGCCGATGCGTCGAGCCTGACAGCGAGCGCGCCCTCCCCTGTCCTTGCTTTGGCCTACTCGGTCCCTCCTGCCAATAGGATGAATCCAACTTCTCCTCTGCCCCAAACCCTTGCCCACCTTCTCCGCCGCCACCCCCACGCAGCGTGGTCGTCTACGGTTTCAGCTGTCGTAGGCGTCATCAGTTCCCAGCGGGCGTGGTGGCTATCGGTTGCCCGTTGTAGCTAGCGGTCGCTGGGCAGACTACGCCGTCGACGCATCTTGTCCGGCCGGCAGCTGCCTCCCCGAGCGTCGCCGACTGCTCCCAATCCCAGCGCGTGTAGCCGGAGTTGTCTGCGCATTGTACTCCACCCCACCGCATAGAGCAACAAATCTTCTGTGGGCGCAAAGCTTGGCCGGCTCAATCGTCGGTGCGCCCACAACCTGCTTGTTCGGTCACCACAACGAGTTCAAGGTATGAATCGCGTCCAAAGCTTCTTCTCTTCATTCGCAACGACGTGGGGGCATAAACGTTGAAGTGATCAGATATCATTGTCTTGTATAGATAAATAGGATGGCAATCGATTTTTTCTACAAGAATGTCACCGAATCATCGTCCGACAACGAGTCCGACGGTGAGACCGAGCTCTTGCTCGTCGCTGCAGGACGCACGACCATTTTCTGTTGCCGAAGCGCAGAGGTGGGTTGACGGTGAAGCGCAAGGCCAACAAGAATCTAGATCGAATCGGTGGACACGCCGGCCCTATGCGAAACTATTTCCAGGTTGAGTTGGGGAATTGTTCGGCAACCTGCCAGAATATGGAGTTTCGTATAGTGGATGTGGGGGGACATGACATCATGTGTCATCTTGCACAATATGATCGTTGAGAATGAGCGGGATGACAACATCTATTACGGTAACTGGGAATTTCAAGGTGAGTTTGTTAGCCACAGGCAGGGACCGCTTCTTGGGAATACTTCTTACATATGCATAATTTATTCCGGGATCGAACCACCCATGATCGTCTTTAAGCTGATTTGGTTGAGCACATGTGGACTCATGTGGGAAATCAACCTGGATAGTCTGTTTTGATATTTAATATGGTTTGTATTATTTGTAAAACTATGTGGTGTGATTGGGAATTATTCTTATTTGAACAATATTTACTTTTCTATAATTTAAATTGCATGTTATTTGGAAGGCAATGGCCAAGTGGTCAGGCATGGACAAATCCAGCGCGGACCGAATGGGACACGCCATTGCGTGCGGCGTTCGGGCCGATCAGGACCGCGTGACGCATCCAGTCCGCAGGTCGACGCAAACGGATAGAAATGTACTTCTTCCATCTTGATCAATAACAACTGGGTCGCTCGGTGCACCATATGCCACCACCACCATCTGTGGGCCACTCGACCTTACTGGATCTAGGCACTATCGATGATACACCCATGAAGTATACCCACAACATTTGGGGACACCTCCTCATCCCAGTGCCCAAGAGTGGCCGATCTTCCTTTCCTTTTAGGACATCTCCAACCGGGCGACCCAAACCGCGCCCGCGCGTCCGGATGGGTCGAGCCGGACAAAAACGCGGCCCAGCGCGCGGACCCATCCCTAAAACGGATGGCCGCGGCGTCCGGGACGACCCAAACCCGACCCAAATCTGGGGCGAGTTTGCGTAGCCGCGGACGCCGAATGCTGGTCGCTCGCGTCCGCCCCTTGTCCGCCTATGGCCCGCGTGTCATAGAAATAGAATTTTTTTCATTCAAAGGAATCATTACGTTTTTTTAGCCTACTAGTTCTATCCTAATACGTACGGGGCCGGCGGCCTCGCCGGCGACTCCTCGCCGGCTCGCCGTCGGGGCCGTGGATTTCACTCGACGCGGACGGCCCGTACGCGTGAGGATTCCACTCCGGCTTATGAGCCGGGTGGCGCGGCGGAGGACTTCATCCTCCTCCTTTCCGCTCGCGCGCCTCGGGCGCGCTCGCGCTCCGCCTCCTGAGGCGGCACCATCCGCTTCCCGCATAGCTCCAGTTCCTGCAGGGCGGCGCGTTCCACAGCAGTGCACGCCTCCAGGCGGACGCCGCCGGCGGCCTAGGCCTCGTGGGTCCCGTTCCGCCGCCACATGCGCTCTTGTCGGCCGCGCTCCGCCGACGCAGCAGCCTCCCGGGCGCGCCGCTCGGGCGAGGGCATCTGGATGAGGTGGCGGGCGCAGCTCGTTCTTCTGCCCGAGGAGGTCGCCTAATCGGCGGCGACCGGCCCGGCAGGTCGCCTCGTGCTCCTTCGTCACGCGCGTGAGGTCGGCGAGGCGCTCCTCGATGGCGGCGTTGATGTTGGCCAGCGCGAGGTCCTCCTCGTTCACAGGCTCCTCCTCCGCGGCGTCCGCGGCCTCGTACCAGCCGTCCGCGGCCGCCTCCACCTCGGCAGCTTTGCGGAGCGTGTCCCCTTCCTTCTTCGCCGCCGCCTCGGCAGCGACGCGGAGCGCGTCGTCATCGGCGACCCACCGCGCGTCCGCGCGCTCCTCCTCCTCCGTCCGCGGGAACCTAGCCCGGGCGGCGAGGGAGAGCTTGGCCCACGTGGCTCGCAGGGTGCGCGGCATGGCGCCGGAGAAGGTGGAGGGGGAGAGGACAGCGGAGAGGGTGTGCTGCGGTCTCTGGCCGCCGCCGTCTTTTATAGCCGGCGGCCTGGCGGGAAACTTGGGCGCGAGCGTGCGCCAAAGGGCTTTTCGCGCGCGCGGGAATATTGGTGCGCGCGGGAACTTTCCCGCGCGTTCCACCGTCCACCATTGATGTCCCGTCGAGGCCTGCCATGGCGCAGCGCCGCGCGTTGAAGACGAACCACGTGGCGTCTGTTTGGGTCGCCGCGTTGGGCGCAGCGTGCGACCCAAACGGACACGCGGACGCGGGCCGCTGTCCGCGTGTCCGCTCGGCCACCCAAACGGCCCAAAACGGACGACCCAGCGAGTCCGTTTGGGTCGCGCGATTGGAGATGCCTTTAGCCCTCTGTTGGAGCCCTGCTCATGTACTTTCAATTGGGAACCAATCTGTAGAGAGCCTGCAAAGATTAAAAAAATATGCATGGATAGCGATTAATCAAGAAAATGCTTTGATTTAGACGCTAATAAATGTTGTGCATGCTAGTAACCAATAAAACAACATTGAGAAACCAAAAATGATTAATGGGAGCTGAGATCAAGGCATACACTAAGGGCATAAACGTAAAAAAAACATACCAAAAAGTCTAGATGTACACTTATTTGTAGATTTTTGAAAAGACTAAATGTCCACTTATTTGTGGACGGAGTACATTTGAGATGTTGATTTCGATAATTAAACTCTGCCGATTCTTTCTTGTTTGATAATATTCCAACAGCAGGCGCACTTGGCCGGAAACATGCACGACTTGCCGCAGAAGGTACTGCTGTGCTGCCGCCTGCCTTAAGTAGAGAATTGGATGGAAATTGCAGGGCCTCGAGACCTTGACCGAAAAGCAGGGGCGGGGTTAACTTAGTGAGCATTGTAAAGCCGGTTTTCCTTTGAAGCGACACGATCTTGAGCCGGATTTTCCTTTTGGGGTTTTATAATGGGTTAATTAGATATATGCCACTCCAATTCATGCATATTCGAAAAATGCCACTCCAATTCTCAAACTTCGAAATATGCCACTCCAATTCTTCTATACGTTGATAAATGCCATTCTAGTGATTTGGCCTCGTTTTTGTTCAAAAACTGTGTACCGTATTTTCTCCTGGACGAATTTGCCCCTGATCCCACTTGTGACTAAACCAACATAGCAGCCCAGCTCATCCTCTCCACTCTCACTCCCGTTCCTTCTAAACACTGCCTTTGCTGTCGCTCAAACAAGAGCACGACGAGGAGCTGCTCTCCAGGCCATGCCAGCGGACCACTACGGGAAGGAAGGCTGTTAGAGCTCAGAGCTATGCGAGGAACAGGGGAAAGACGAGAGGCGGCGGCACTCCTGCGGGGACACATCGCCGAAGCTCCAGTTTGGGACGGGGCAGATGTTGTGCCAATGAGTAAAGGCGCGTCGAGGGCGGAGGGCTGCAGGGAGGCGCGGAGATGGGTGGAGGTGAGGGCGCCGACGGGAAAGGCTGCGGCCCCCTGAGTTCGACGCTGTGGTCGAACCAGAGAAGAACGGCCTTTGGATGTAGATAGGATAAGGATGTGGGCCCAGGGGTAGATACGTCCGGGAGAAAATACAGTGACCCTTTTTCTACCAAAAACGAGCTCAAATGTGTACAATGGCATTTATCAACGTATAGAAGAATTGGAGTGGCATATTTCGAAGTTTGAGAATTGGAGTGGTATTTTTCGAATAGGCATGAATTGCAGTGGCATATATCTAATTAACCCTTTTATAATCGAGGATTTCAGACAGCTGCACGTACTGTACGGCCGCGCCGCTCCTCCGGCGCACTCCAGTGCCGGCCGTGAGTGGGGCCATGTGCACGTACTGACGACAGCCTTTTACTACCCAGGGCCAGGGGAGTACTGGAGCAGGAGGAGTAATATTTTGTTGACCAGGTCTTTGCCATAATTATTCCTCTGCGCTGTGGTAGTACTGTACTCGATCGATCGATCGCTGGTGCTGGCCGGGTCCGGTCCGGTCCGGCGGGTGTGTACGCACCAGTCTCGTGAGAAAGGAAGCGGATAAAATAATGGCGATGGCCCTGGGCTTGGGCTTGGGCGAGGCGAAGGACGGACGGACCGACAGGCGACAGCCGGGGCGCGAGTCCACCCGACAGCGCCGCGCACACGTCGCTCTCCCAACGCACCACCTGCCCCTGCCTGCCGTGCCGTGCTCCGCGGTTCCACCACTTCTTCCACGCTCGAGACGACGACGGCGACGACTGATGCCGGGGCGGCGCGCGCGCCGAGTCGTCGCGGTCACCGCCCATCACCGGCACGGCCACCCGCGTCGCGCGCAATAGTGGAGTAGTTGTGGGGGAAGGCTGCGCCCCCGTGCGCCGGTCACGGTCCGCCCACGCTCGAGCCGTGTGGTGTGGGCATGCCGGTCGTGCTCTCGCGCCATGGCGCCATGCTGCCATCGGTGCATCGCCATGACGCCATCCCGCTCCGGTCTTCATTTTAGGACATCTCCACTGGCGCGACGCATTTCGGACGCCCAAAAGTGGTCTGTTTGCGTCACCCCGCGGACATATTTTGTCCGCTCGTCCGTTTGCGTTTGGGTGTGCTCCCACCGGGGCGACCCATTTTTTGAATTTAAAAATATTCAAAGTAGTACATAAAAATGCATAAAAACTATACAAAGTATATATCTATAGGCCTAGACTACTTGCTTCCTGACGGGCTGGCACCGTCGTTGCGTCGCTCCGTCGCTTGCTTCTCCGCCGCCTCCCGCGCGGCTGCTATGGCTTGGTGCGCCGCCGCATCCTCTTGCAAGCACTGCTCCAGCCTCGCGTTGGCGGCGTCGTCCTTGAGCGTCTCGAAAGACTCGATGAGGGCCCTCTGCTCCGCCGCCTTCTCCTCCGGCGTCGGCGCATCAGGGTCATCGGAGGACCAAGATATCTCCGAGTCGGAGTCCTCTACTGCAGCAGCGGCCGCCAGCCTGCGTTGTTCCAGCTCGGCGTCCAACGCCGCGTGGCCCGACAGCTCCTCCTGTGCTTCCTTCTCCGCTTCAGCCAGGGCCGCGGCGTCCCTGACCGGGTGGAGGAGATCGGTGCTATCTTGGGAGTCGAACTCCTTGGAGGAGCTTGATGTCTACGGGAGCTTCTATTCTTGTAGACAGTGTTGGGCCTCCAAGAGCAGAGGTTTGTAGAACAGCAGCAAGTTTCCCTTAAGTGGATCACCCAAGGTTTATCGAACTCAGGGAGGAAGAGGTCAAAGATATCCCTCTCATGCAACCCCGCAACCACAAAGCAAGAAGTCTCTTGTGTCTCCAACACACCTAATAGGTGTACTAGTTCGGCGAAGAGATAGTGAAATACAGGTGGTATGAATAAGTAGTAGCAACGGCACCGGAAAAGTGCTTTGCCCGGGACGAGTAAACAAGCGATAGTAACGCAGCGAAGTAGTAACGCAAGTAAAACAAGTAAACAAGCAGCGATAGCGATATTTAGGAACAAGGCCTAGGGATTAGACTTTCACTAGTGGACACTCTCAACATTGATCACATAACGGAATAGATAAATGCATACTCTACACTCTTGTTGGATGATGAACACATTGCGTAGGATTACACGAACCCTCAATGCCGGAGTTAACAAGCTCCACAATTCAATGTTCATATTTAAATAACCTTAGAGTGCATGAAAGATCAATTCGACTAAACCAAGTACTAACATAGCATGCACACTTGTCACCTTCATGCTATGTAGGAGGAATAATACACATCAATACTATCATAGCAATAGTTAACTTCATAATCTACAAGAGATCATAATCATAGCATACGCCAAGTACTAACACGGATGCACACACTGTCACCATTACACCGTGCAGGAGGGATAAAACTACTTTAATAACATTGCTAGAGTAGCACATAGATAAATTGTGATACAAAATACATTGCAATCATAAAGAGATATAAATAAGCACTTCACTACGCCATTCATAACAGCGAGTAAGTATTCTGTGAAATATAGCCTAAGAGACCCACACGGTGCACACACTGTCACCTTTACACACGTGGGACAAGGAGTCTCCGGAGATCACATAAGTAAAACTCACTTGACTAGCATAATGACATCTCGATTACAAGTATCATCATATGAATCTCAATCATGTAAGGCAGCTCATGAGATTATTGTATTGAAGCACATAGGAGAGAGATGAACCACATAGCTACCGGTACAGCCCCGAGCCTCGATGGAGAACTACTCCCTCCTCATGGGAGCGAGCAGCGGTGACGAAGATGGCGGTGGAGATGGCAGCGGTGTCGATGGAGAAGCCTTCCGGGGCACTTCCCCGCTCCGGCAGGGTGCCGGAACGGAGACTCCTGTCCCCCGGATCTTGGCTTCGCGATGGCGGCGGCTCCGGAAGGTTTTCCGTATCGTGGTTTTTCGTATCGTGGGTTTCGCGACGGAGGCTTTAAGTAGGCGGAAGGGCGAGTCGGGGGCCGACGAGGGGCCCACACCACAGGGCGGCGCGGGCCCCCTCCGGCCGCGCCGCCTTGTGGTTTGGCCACCTCGTGGCCCCACTTCGTATGCTCTTCGGTCTTCCGGAAGGTTCGTGGCGAAATAGGCCCCCGGGTCTTGATTTCGTCCAATTCCGAGAATATTTCGTTACTAGAATTTCTGAAACCAAAAATAGCGGAAAACAAAGAATCGGCACTTCGGCATCTTGTTAATAGGTTAGTTCCGGAAAATGCACGAATATGACATAAAGTGTGCATAAAACATGTAGGTATCATCAATAATATGGCATAGAACATAAGAAATTATCGATACGTCGGAGACGTATCAAGCATCCCCAAGCTTAGTTATGCTCGTCCCGAGCAGGTAAAACGATAACAAAGATAATTTCTGAAGTGAAATGCCATCATAACCTTGATCATACTATTTGTAAACATATGTAGTGGATGCAGCGATCAAAACAATGGTAATGACATGAGTAAACAAGTGAATCATAAAGCAAAGACTTTTCATGAATAGTACTTCAAGACAAGCATCAATAAGTCTTGCATAAGAGTTAACTCATAAAGCAATAAATCAAAGTAAAAGGCATTGAAGCAACACAAAGGAAGATTAAGTTTCAGCGGTTGCTTTCAACTTGTAACATGTATATCTCATGGATAATTGTCAACATAGAGTAATATAACAAGTACAATATGCAAGTATGTAGGAATCAATGCACAGTTCACCCAAGTGTTTGCTTCTTGAGGTGGAGAGAGATAGGTGAACTGACTCAACATAAAAGTAAAAGAATGGTCCTTCAAAGAGGAAATCATCGATTGCTATATTTGTGCTAGAGCTTTTATTTTGAAAACATGAAACAATTTTGTCAACGGTAGTAATAAAGCATATGAGTTATGTAAATTATATCTTACAAGTTGCAAGCCTCATGCATAGTATACTAATAGTGCCCGCACCTTGTCCTAATTAGCTTGGACTAGCGGATCTTTGCAATGCACATGTTTTAACCAAGTGTCACAATGGGGTACCTCCATGCCGCCTGTACAAAGGTCTAAGGAGAAAGCTCGCATTTTGGATTTCTCGCTTTTGATTATTCTCAACTTAGACATCCATACCGGGACAACATGGACAACGGATAATGGACTCCTCTTTAATGCATAAGCATGTGGCAACAATTATTATTCTCATATGAGATTGAGGATATATGTCCAAAACTGAAACTTCCACCATGATTCATGGCTTTAGTTAGCGGCCCAATGTTCTTCTCTAACAATATGCATGCTCCAACCATTAAGGGGGTAGATCTCTCTTACTTCAGACAAGACGGACATGCATAGCAACTCACAAGATATTCAACAAAGAATAGTTGATGGCGTCCCCAGAAGCATGGTTATCGCACAACAAGCAACTTAATAAGAGATAAAGTGCATAAGTACATATTCAATACCACAATATAGTTTTTAAGCTATTTGTCCCATGAGCTATATATTGCAAAGGTGAATGATGGAATTTTAAAGGTAGCACTCAAGCAATTTACTTTGGAATGGCGGATAAATACCATGTAGTAGGTAGGTATGGTGGACACAAATGGCATAGTGGTTGGCTCAAGTATTTTGGATGCATGAGAAGTATTCCCTCTCGATACAAGGTTTAGGCTAGCAAGGTTATTTGAAACAAACACAAGGATGAACGGTACAGACAAAACTCACATAAAAGACATATTGTAAATATTATAAGACTCTACACCGTCTTCCTTGTTGTTCAAAACTCAATACTAGATGTTATCTAGACTCTAGAGAAACCAAATATGCAAACCAAATTAGCAAGCTCTAAGTGTTTCTTCATTAACGGGTGCAAAGTATATGATGCAAGAGCTTAAACATGAGCACAACAATTGCCAAGTATCAAATTATCCAAGACATTTTAGAATTACTACATGTAGCATTTTCCAATTCCAACCATATAACAATTTAACGAAGAAGAAACTTCGCCATGAATACTATGAGTAGAGCCTAAGGACATACTTGTCCATATGCTACAGACGGAGCGTGTCTCCCTCCCATAAAGTGAATGCTAGGATCCATTTTATTCAAACAAAACAAAAACAAAAACAAACCGACGCTCCAAGCAAAGTGCATAAGATGTGACGGAATAAAAATATAGTTTCGGGGGAGGAACCTCGATAATGTTGTCGATGAAGAAGGGGATGCCTTGGACATCCCCAAGCTTAGACGCTTGAGTCTTCTTAGAATATGCAGGGGTGAACCACCGGGGCATCCCCAAGCTTAGAGCTTTCACTCTCCTTGATCATATTGCATCATACTCCTCTCTTGATCCTTGAAAACTTCCTCCACACCAAACTCGAAACAACTCATTAGAGGGTTAGTGCACAATAAAAATTAACATGTTCAGAGGTGACACAATCATTCTTAACACTTCTGGACATTGCATAAAGCTACTGGACATTAATGGATCAAAGAAATTCATCCAACATAGCAAAAGAGGCAATGCGAAATAAAAGGCAGAATCTGTCAAAACAGAACAATCCGTAAAGATGGATTTTATTAGGCTGTCAGACTTGCTCAAATAAAAATGCTCAAATTGAATGAAAGTTGCGTACATATCTGAGGATCATGCACGTAAATTGGCTTAATTTTCTGAGCTACCTACAGGGAGGTAGACCCAGATTCGTGACAGCAAAGAAATCTGGAACTGCGCAGTAATCCAAATCTAGTACTTACTTTACTATCAAAGACTTTACTTGGCACAAAAAAACATAAAACTAAGATAAGGAGAGGTTGCTACAGTAGTAAACAACTTCCAAGACACAAAATAAAAACCAAGTACTGTAGTAAAATAAACACATGGGTTATCTCCCAAGAAGTTCTTTCTTTATAGCCATTAAGATGGGATCAGCAGTTTTAATGATGCACTCGCAAGAAATAGTATTTGAAGCAAAAGAGAGCATCAAGAGGCAAATCCAAAACACATTTAAGTCTAAAATGCTTCCTATGCATAGGAATCTTGTAAATAAACAAGTTCATGAAGAGTAAAGTAACAAGCATAGGAAGATAAAACAAGTGTAGCTTCAAAAATTTTAGCACATAGAGAGGTGTTTTAGTAACATGAAAATTTCTACAACCATATTTTCCTCTCTCATAATAATTTTCAGTAGCATCATGAGCAAACTCAACAATGTAACTATCACATAAAGCATTCTTATCATGAGTCTCATGCATAAAATTATTACTCTCCACATAGGCATAATCAATTTTATTAGTTGTAGTGGGAGCAAATTCAACAAAGTAGCTATCATTATTATTCTCATCAAGTGTAGGAGGTATAGTATAATCACAATAAAATTTACTCTCCATAGTAGGTTGTACCAAAAGACCACTATTATAATCATCATAAATAGGAGGCAAAGTATCATCAAAGAAAATTTTCTCCTCAATGCTTGGGGGACTAAAAAGATCATGAAAACCAGACTTCCCCAAGCTTAGAACTTTCTATATTATTATCAACAATGATGTTCAAAGCGTTCATACTAATATTACTACCAAGCATGCAAATAAGATTTCATAGGTTTTTTAATTTTCGCATCAAACCATCCATGTCTTAAATCAGGAAATAGAATAAGAAGCTCATTGTTGTCCATTATGCCAAACTAGTGTAAACAAGAAACAAAAAGATGCAATTGCGGGATCTAAAGGAAATAGCTTCGAGCACAAACACAATGGCGCCGTGAAAAGTATCGTTACTCGGAATCGGAGTATGAGTGCCTTTTTACCTTTCCTCCCCGACAACGGCGCCGTGAAAAGTGCTTGATGTCTACGGGAGCTTCTATTCTTGTAGACAGTGTTGGGCCTCCAAGAGCGAGAGGTTTGTAGAACGGCAGCAAGTTTCCCTTAAGTGGATCACCCAAGGTTTATCGAACTCGGGGAGGAAGAGGTCAAAGATATCCCTCTCATGCAACCCTGCAACCACAAAGCAAGAAGTCTCTTGTGTCCCCAACACACCTAATAGGTGTACTAGTTCGGCGAAGAGATAGTGAAATACAGGTGGTATGAATAAGTAGTAGCAACGGCACTAGAAAAGTGCTTTGCCCGGGACGATAAACAAGCGAGTAGTAACGCAGCAGTAGTAACGCGAGTAAAACAATGAAACAAGCAGCGATAGCGGTATTTAGGAACAAGGCCTAGGGATTAGACTTTCACTAGTGGACACTCTCAACATTGATCACATAACAGAATAGATAAATGCATACTCTACACTCTTGTTGGATAATGAACACATTGCGTAGGATTACACGAACCCTCAATGCCGGAGTTAACAAGCTCCACAATTCAATGTTCATATTTAAATAACCTTAGAGTGCATGAAAGATTGATGCGTGTAGTTGACACGTCCGTTGGGAACCCCAAGAGGAAGGTGTGATGCGCACAGCGGCAAGTTTCCCTCAGTAAGAAACCAAGGTTTAATCGAACCAGTAGGAGTCAAGAAGCACGTTGAAGGTTGATGGCGGCGGGATGTAGTGCGGCGCAACACCAGAGATTCCGGCGCCAATGTGGAACCTGCACAACACAACCAAAGTACTTTGCCCCAACGAAACAGTGAGGTTGTCAATCTCACCGGCTTGCTGTAACAAAGGATTAACCGTATTGTGTGGAAGATGATTGTTTGCAGAGAAAACAGTAAAACAAGTATTGCAGCAGATTTGTATTTCGAGTATTAAAAGAATGGACCGGGGTCCACAGTTCACTAGAGGTGTCTCTCCCATAAGATAAAAGCATGTTGGGTGAACAAATTACGGTCGGGCAATTGACAAATAGAGAGGGCATAACAATGCACATACATGGCATGATAAGTATAGTGAGATTTAATTGGGCATTACGACAAAGTACATAGACCGCCATCCAACCGCATCTATGCCTAAAAAGTCCACCTTCAGAGTTATCGTCCGAACCCCTTCCAGTATTAAGTTGCAAAGCAACGAGACAATTGCATTAAGTATGGTGCGTAATGTAATCAACAACTACATCCTCGGACATAGCGCCAATGTTTTATCCCTAGTGGCAACAAGCACAACACAACCTTAGAACTTTCGTCACTCGTCCCGAGTGTCAATGCAGGCATGAACCCACTATCGAGCATAAATACTCCCTCTTGGAGTTAAAAGCAAAAACTTGGCCAGAGCCTCTACTAGTAACGGAGAGCATGCAAGATCATAAACAACACATATGTAATAACTTGATAATTAACATAACATGATATTCTCTATCCATCGGATCCCGACAAACACAACATAGAGTATTACAGATAGATGATCTTGATCATGTTAGGCAGCTCACAAGATCCAACAATGAAGCACAATGAGGAGAAGACAACCATCTAGCTACTGCTATGGACCCATAGTCCAGGGGTGAACTACTCACTCATCACTCCGGAGGCGACCATGGCGGTGTAGAGTCCTCCGGGAGATGAATCCCCTCTCCGGCGGGGTGCCGGAGGAGATCTCCGAGAATCCCCCGAGATGGGATCGGCGGCGGCGGCGTCTCAGTAAGGTTTTCCGTATCGTGGTTTTCCGCCTCAGGGGTTTCGCGACGGAGGCTTTAAGTAGGCGGAAGGGCAGAGTCGGGGGGCTAACGAGGGGTCCATACCATGGGGCGGCGCGGGCCCCTCCTTGGCCGCGCCGCCATGTGGTGTCGCCACCTCGTGGCCCCACTTCGTATGCTCTTCGGTCTTCTGGAAGGTTCGTGGCAAAATAGGCCCCTGGGTCTTCGTTTCGTCCAATTCCGAGAATATTTCGATACTAGGATTTCTGAAACCAAAAACAGCAGAAAACGAGAACCGGCACTTCGGCATCTTGTTAATAGGTTAGTTCCGAAATTGCACGAATATGACATAAAGTGTGCATAAAACATGTAGGTATCATCAATAATATGGCATAGAACATAAGAAATTATCGATACGTCGGAGACGTATCAAGCATCCCCAAGCTTAGTTATGCTCGTCCCGAGCAGGTAAAACGATAACAAAGATAATTTCTGAAGTGATATGCCATCATAACCTTGATCATACTATTTGTAAACATATGTAGTGAATGCAGCGATCAAAACAATGGTAATGACATGAGTAAACAAGTGAATCATAAAGCAAAGACTTTTCATGAATATTACTTCAAGACAAGTATTAATAAGTCTTGCATAAGAGTTAACTCATAAAGCAATAAATCAAAGTAAAGGCATTGAAGCAACACAAAGGAAGATTAAGTTTCAGCGGTTGCTTTCAACTTGTAACATGTATATCTCATGGATAATTGTCAACATAGAGTAATATAACAAGTGCAATATGCTAGTATGTAGGAATCAATGCACGGTTCACACAAGTGTTTGCTTCTTGAGGTGGAGAGAGATAGGTGAACTGACTCAACATAAAAGTAAAGAGAATGGTCCTTCAAAGAGGAAAGCATCGATTGCTATATTTGTGCTAGAGCTTTTATTTTGAAAACATGAAACAATTTTGTCAACGGTAGTAATAAAGCATATGAGTTATGAAAGTTATATCTTACAAGTTGCAAGCCTCATGCATAGTATACTAATAGTGCCCGCACCTTGTCCTAATTAGCTTGAACTACCGGATCTTTGCAATGCACATGTTTTAACCAAGTGTCACAATGGGTACCTCCATGCCGCCTGTACAAAGGTCTAAGGAGAAAGCTCGCATTTTGGATTTCTCGCTTTTGATTATTCTCAACTTAGACATCCATACCGGGACAACATGGACAACAGATAATGGACTCCTCTTTAATCCATAAGCATGTGGCAACAATTATTATTCTCATATGAGATTGAGGATATATGTCCAAACTGAAACTTCCACCATGAATCATGGCTTTAGTTAGCGGCCCAATGTTCTTCTCTAACAATATGCATGCTCCAACCATGAAGGTGGTAGATCTCTCTTACTTCAGACAAGACGGACATGCATAGCAACTCACATGATATCCAACAAAGAATAGTTGATGGCGTCCCCGAAACATGGTTATCGCACAACAAGCAACTTAATAAGAGATAAAGTGCATAAGTACATATTCAATACCACAATAGTTTTTAAGCTATTTGTCCCATGAGCTATATATTGCAAAGGTGAATGATGGAATTTTAAAGGTAGCACTCAAGCAATTTACTTTGGAATGGCGGATAAATACCATGTAGTAGGTAGGTATGGTGGACACAAATGGCATAGTGGTTGGCTCAAGTATTTTGGATGCATGAGAAGTATTCCCTCTCGATACAAGGTTTAGGCTAGCAAGGTTATTTGAAACAAACACAAGGATGAATGGTACAACAAAACTCACATAAAAGACATATTGTAAACATTATAAGACTCCATACCGTCTTCCTTGTTGTTCAAAACTCAATACTAGATATTATCTAGACTCTAGAGAAACCAAATATGCAAACCAAATTAGCAAGCTCTAAGTATTTCTTCATTAATGGGTGCAAAGTATATGATGCAAGAGCTTAAACATGAGCACAACAATTACCAAGTATCAAATTATCCAAGACATTTTAGAGTTACTACATGTAGCATTTTCCAATTCCAACCATATAACAATTTAACGAAGAAGAAACTTCGCCATGAATACTATGAGTAGAGCCTAAGGACATATTTGTCCATATGCTACAGCGGAGCGTGTCTCTCTCCCATTAAGTGAATGCTAGGATCCATTTTATTCAAACAAAACAAAAAACAAAAACAAACCGACGCTCCAAGCAAAGTACATAAGATGTGACGGAATAAAAATATAGTTTCAGGGGAGGAACCTGATAATGTTGTCGATGAAGAAGGGGATGCCTTGGGCATCCCCAAGCTTAGATGCTTGAGTCTTCTTATAATATGCAGGGGTGAACCACCGGGGCATCCCCAAGCTTAGAGCTTTCACTCTCCTTGATCATATTGCATCATACTCCTCTCTTGATCCTTGAAAACTTCCTCCACACCAAACTCGAAACAACTCATTAGAGGGTTAGTGCATAATAAAAATTCACATGTTCAGAGGTGACACAATCATTCTTAACACTTCTGGACATTGCATAAAGCTACTGGACAATAATGGATCAAAGAAATTCATCCAACATAGCAAAAGAGGCAATGCAAAATAAAAGGCAGAATCTGTCAAAACAGAACAGTCCGTAAAGATGGATTTTATTAGGCCACCAGACTTGCTCAAATGAAAATTCTCAAATTGAATGAAAGTTGCGTACATATCTGAGGATCATGCACGTAAATTGGCTTAATTTTCTGAGCTCCCTACAGGGAGGTAGACCCAGATTCGTGACAGCAAAGAAATCTGGAACTGCGCAGTAATCCAAATCTAGTACTTACTTTACTATCAAAGACTTTACTTGGCACAACAAAACATAAAACTAAGATAAGGAGAGGTTGCTACAGTAGTAAACAACTTCCAAGACACAAATATAAAACAAAAATACTGTAGTAAAAACATGGGTTGTCTCCCATAAGCGCTTTTCTTTAACGCCTTTCAGCTAGGCGCATAAAGTGTGTATCAAGTAACATCAAGAGACGAAGCATCAACATCATAATTGGTTCTAATAATAGAATCATAAGGTAACTTCATTCTCTTTCTAGGGAAATGTTCCATACCTTTCTTGAGAGGAAATTGATATTTAATATTACCTTCCTTCATATCAATAGTAGCACCAACGGTTCGAAGAAAAGGTCTTCCCAATATAATGGGGCAAGATGCATTGCATTCAATATCCAAGACAACAAAATCAACGGGGACAAGGTTATTGTTAACCATAATATGAAAATTATCAACTCTCCCCAAAGGTTTCTTTTTAGCATTATCGGCGAGATTAACATCCGGATAACGGTTTTTCAATGGTGGCAAGTCAAGCATATCATAGACTTTCTTAGGCATAACATAAATACTTGCACCAAGATCACATAAAGCATTACAATCAAAATCTTTGACTCTCATTTTAATGATGGGCTCCCAACCATCCTCTAGCTTTCTAGGAATAGAAGTTTCAAGTTTTAGTTTCTCTTCTCTAGCTTTTATGAGAGCATTTGTAATATGTTTTGTGAAAGCCAAGTTTATAGCACTAGCATTGGGACTCTTAGCAAGTTTTTGCAAGAACTTTATAACTTCAGAGATGTGGCAATCATCAAAATCTAAATCATTACAATCTAAAGCAATGGGATTATCATCCCCAAGGTTGGAAAAAATTTCAGCAGTTTTATCACAAGCGGTTTCAGCAGTTTTAGCAGTTTCGGGTAATTTTGCGCGCTTTGCACTAGGAGTAGAAGCATTGCCAACACCAATTATTTTACCATTGATAGTAGGAGGTGCAGCAACATGTGAATCATTAGCATTGCTAGTGGTGGTAATAGTCCAAACTTTAGCTACATTTTCCTTTTTAGCTAGTTTTTCATTTTCTTCTCTATCCCACCTAGCACGCAGTTCAGCCATTAATCTTATATTCTCATTAATTATAACTTGGATGGAATTTGCTGTAGTAACAATTTTATTTTCAATATCCCTATTAGGCATAACTTTCGATTTCAAAAGATCAACATCAGAGGCAAGACTATCAACTCTAGAAACAAGAATATCAATTTTATTGAGCTTTACCTCAACAGATTTGTTAAAGGCAGTTTGTGTACTAATAAATTCTTTAAGCATAGCTTCAAGTCCAGGGGTGTATTCCTATTATTGTTGTAAGAATTCCCATAAGAATTAGCATAACCGTTACCATTATTATAAGGATATGGCCTATAGTTATTACTAGAACTGTTCCGATAAGCATTGTTGTTGAAATTATTATTTTTAATGAAATTTACATCAACATGTTCTTCTTGAGCAACAAATGAAGCTAATGGAACATTATTAGGATCAACATTAGTCCTATCATTCGCAAGCATAGACATAATAGCATCAACTCTATCATCCAAGGAAGAGGATTCTTCAACAGAATTTACCTTCTTACCTTGTGGAGCTCTTTCCGTGTGCCATTCAGAGTAATTAACCATCATATTATCAAGAAGCTTTGTTGCTTCACCAAGAGTGATGGACATAAAGGTACCTCCAGCAGCTGAATCCAATAAATTCCGCGAAGAAAAATTTAGTCCTGCATAGAAGGTTTGGATGATCATCCAAGTAGTCGATCCATGGGTTGGGCAATTTTTAACCAGAGATTTCATTCTTTTCCAAGCTTGAGCAACATGTTCATTATCCAATTGTTTAAAATTCATTATGCTACTCCTCAAAGATATAATTTTAGCAGGGGGATAATATCTACCAATAAAAGCATCCTTGCATTTAGTCCATGAATCAATACTATTCTTAGACAGAGATAGCAACCAATCTTTAGCTCTTCCTCTTAATGAGAAAGGGAACAATTTTAATTTTATAATGTCACCATCTACATCTTTATATTTTTGCATTTCACATAGTTCAACAAAATTATTGAGATGGGCAGCAGCATCATTAGAACTAACACCAGAAAATTGCTCTCTCATGACAAGATTAAGTAAAGCAGGTTTAATTTCAAATAATTCTGCTGTAGTAGCAGGTGGAGCAATAGGTGTGCATAGGAAATCATTATTATTTGTGCTAGTGAAGTCACACAACTTAGTATTTTCAGGGTTGGCCATTTTAGCAGTAGTAAATAAAGCAAACTAGATAAAGTAAATGCAAGTAAACTATTTTTTTTGTGTTTTTGATATGGCAAACAAGACAGTAAATAAAGTAAAACTAGCAACTAATTTTTTTTGTTTTGATATAATGCAGCAAACAAAGTAGTAAATAAAATAAAGCAAGACAAAAACAAAGTAAAGAGGTTGAGAAGTGGAGACTCCCCTTGCAGCGTGTCTTGATGTCCTCGGCAACGGCGCCAGAAATTTGCTTGATGCGTGTAGTTGACACGTCCGTTGGGAACCCCAAGAGGAAGGTGTGATGCGCACAGTGGCAAGTTTCTCTCAGTAAGAAACCAAGGTTTAATCGAACCAGTAGGAGTCAAGAAGCACGTTGAAGGTTGATGGCGGCGGGATGTAGTGCGGCGCAACACCAGAGATTCCGGCGCCAACGTGGAACCTGCACAACACAACCAAAGTACTTTGCCCCAACGAAACAGTGAGGTTGTCAATCTCACCGGCTTGCTGTAACAAAGGATTAACCGTATTGTGTGGAAGATGATTGTTTGCGGAGAAAACGAGTAAAACAAGTATTGCGACAGATTTGTATTTCGGTATTAAAAGAATGGACCAGGGTCCACAGTTCACTAGAGGTGTCTCTCCCATAAGATAAAAGCATGTTGGGTGAACAAATTACGGTCGGGCAATTGACAAATAGAGAGGGCATAACAATGCACATACATGGCATGATAAGTATAGTGAGATTTAATTGGGCATTACGACAAAGTACATAGACCGCCATCCAAGCTGCATCTATGCCTAAAAAGTCCACCTTCGGGTTATCGTCCGAACCCCTTCCGAGTATTAAGTTGCAAAGCAACGGACAATTGCATTAAGTATGGTGCGTAATGTAATCAACAACTACATCCTCGGACATAGCGCCAATGTTTTATCCCTAGTGGCAACGAGCACAACACAACCTTAGAACTTTCTCATCATCTGTCCCAGGTGTCAATGCAGGCATGAACCCACTATCGAGCATAAATACTCCCTCTTGGAGTTAAAAGCAAAAACTTGGCCAGAGCCTCTACTAGTAACGGAGAGCATGCAAGATCATAAACAACACATATGTAATAACTTGATAATTAACATAACATGGTATTCTCTATCCATCGGATCCCGACAAACACAACATAGAGTATTACGGATAGATGATCTTGATCATGTTAGGCAGCTCACAAGATCCAACAATGAAGCACAATGAGGAGAAGACAACCATCTAGCTACTGCTATGGACCCATAGTCCAGGGGTGAACTACTCACTCATCACTCCGGAGGCGACCATGGCGGTGTAGAGTCCTCCGGGAGATGAATCCCCTCTCCGGCAGGGTGCCGGAGGAGATCTCCAGAATCCCCCGAGATGGGATCGGCGGCGGCGGCGTCTCAGTAAGGTTTTCCGTATCGTGGTTTTTCGCCTCAGGGGTTTCGCGATGGAGGCTTTAAGTAGGCGGAAGGGCAGAGTCGGGGGGCTAACGAGGGGCCCACACCATAGGGCGGCGCGGGCCCCTCCTTGGCCGCGCCGCCATGTGGTGTCGCCACCTCGTGGCCCCACTTCGTATGCTCTTCGGTCTTCTGGAAGGTTCGTGGCAAAATAGGCCCCTGGGTCTTCGTTTCGTCCAATTCCGAGAATATTTCGTTACTAGGATTTCTGAAACCAAAAACAGCAGAAAACGAGAGCTGGCACTTCGGCATCTTGTTAATAGGTTAGTTCCAGAAAATGCACGAATATGACATAAAGTGTGCATAAAACATGTAGGTATCATCAATAATATGGCATAGAACATAAGAAATTATCGATACGTCGGAGACGTATCAAAGATCAATTCGACTAAACCAAGTACTAACATAGCATGCACACTGTCACCTTCATGCTATGTAGGAGGAATAATACACATCAATACTATCATAGCAATAGTTAACTTCATAATCTACAAGAGATCATAATCATAGCATACGCCAAGTACTAACACGGATGCACACACTTGTCACCATTACACCGTGCAGGAGGGATAAAACTACCTTAATAACATTGCTAGAGTAGCACATAGATAAATTGTGATACAAAATACATTGCAATCATAAAGAGATATAAATAAGCACTTCACTACGCCATTCATAACAGTGAGTAAGTATTCTGTGAAATATAGCCTAAGAGACCCACACGGTGCACACACTGTCACCTTTACACACGTGGGACAAGGAGTCTCCGGAGATCACATAAGTAAAACTAGCATAATGACATCTAGATTACAAGTATCATCATATGAATCTCAATCATGTAAGGCAGCTCATGAGATTATTGTATTGAAGCACATAGGAGAGAGATGAACCACATAGCTACCGGTACAGCCCCGAGCCTCGATGGAGAACTACTCCCTCCTCATGGGAGCAGCAGCGGTGACGAAGATGGCGGTGGAGATGGCAGCGGTGTCGATGGAGAAGCCTTCCGGGGGCACTTCCCCGCTCCGGTAGGGTGCCGGAACAGAGACTCCTGTCCCCCAGATATTGGCTTCGCGATGGCGGCGGCTCCGGAAGGTTTTCCGTATCGTGGTTTTTCGTATCAGGGGTTTCGCGACGGAGGCTTTAAGTAGGCGGAAGGGCAGAGTCGGGGGGCTGACGAGGGTCCCACACCACAGGGCGGCGCGGGCCCCCCTCTGGCCGCGCCGCCTTGTGGTTTGGCACCTCGTGGCCCCACTTCGTATGCTCTTCGGTCTTCTGGAAGGTTCGTGGCGAAATAGGCCCCTGGGTCTTGATTTCGTCCAATTCCGAGAATATTTCGTTACTAGGATTTCTGAAACCAAAAACAGCAAAAAACGAGCAATCGGCACTTCGGCATCTTGTTAATAGGTTAGTTCCAGAAAATGCACGAATATGACATAAAGTGTGCATAAAACATGTAGGTATCATCAATAATATGGCATAGAACATAAGAAATTATCGATACATCGGAGACGTATCAGAGCTCGACGCCGGAGGAGGTGGAGTGGGAGGTGAAGGTGGAGGTGGAGGCGCGGCAGCCTGGCCGCGTCCGGCGCTGCTCATGGTGGATCTGCTTGAGAGGAAGCGGCGTTACGGCAGCAGCGGCTAGGGTTTGTGGGGAGGAGATGAGATGCTCGCGCCCCTGTATATATAGGTCGGAGGCAGGGCGACGGCCGTGCCACGCGTGGCATTCTTACTACGTGCGCAGAGGTAGGCGACGGCCGCGCGCCACACGAGGCATCGCCATTAACGCGGCCGCAGACTGCCGAAGCGACGCCTCGCTGCTAGTACTGGCGGAGAAGACGCATCGACGCTGCGTCACTGCCAGGCGGGCCCGACGAAACATCCGCCAGACGCGAGCGGACACTTTCCGCGTCCGCCGAGCGTCCGCCAGAGACGCATCCTAGGCGCATATTTGGGCCAGGTTTGCGTCTCCGCGGACGGCTCGGTCACTTTGCGTCGCCCCGCTGGAGCAGGCCCCAGATGCATTTCCAGTCACGACGGACGAAAACGGTCGCTCAGCGACCGTTTGCGTCGCACCGCTGGAGATGCCCTTACGTCCCCGCACGCGTCGATGGCGCGGCGCTTCTCTGCACATGGGCGCGCGCACCCACCGGACAAGGCCGTGCCAGCCTTCGGCGGCTATTCAGAGTATCTCCAGTTGGTTCCCCAAAAGCGTCCCCAAACCGATTTGAGACGCGACGGACAAAAAACCAGTTCCAGCCCGTGTCCCCCAGAGCCGATTTTTGTCCGGCGCGCCTCGATACGGTGTCCGGCGCCCCTAGCCCGTTCCCGTCCCACAGGGGACGCACCGGGCACGCCGGACACAACGAAAAGCGAGGCGAAGCGACGCGGGCCCGACGCGTCAGCGGCACGGAAGCCTAAAACCCCGTCGCCTACCTTTGGTCAAGCGACGTTAATGGCGTCTGCTTGTGACGGTAAAGCACGCGTCCGTTGGGAACCCCAAGAGGAAGGTATGATGAGTACAGCAGCGAGTTTTCCCTCAGTAAGAAACCAAGGTTATCGAACCAGTAGGAGATGAAGACCACGTGAAGGTTGTTGGTGAAGGAGTGTAGTGCGGCGCAACACCAGGGATTCTGGTGCCAGCGTGGAACCTGCACAACACAATCAAAATAATTTGCCCAAACTTAACAGTGAGGTTGTCAATCTCACCGGCTTGCTGAAAACAAAGGATTAAACGTATGTTGTGGAAAATTATGTTTGTTTGCAGTAAACAAAAGAGAACGATGATTGCAGTAGGTTGTATTTCAGATGTAAAAGAATGGACCGGGGTCCACAGTTCACTAGTGGTGTCTCTCCAATAAGATAAGTAACATGTTGGGTAAAAAAATTACAGTTGGGCAATTGACAAATAGAGAGCGCATAACAATGCACATACATATCATGATGACTACTATGAGATTTACTTAGGGCATTACGACAAAGAACATAGACCGCCATCCAGCATGCATCTATGCCTAAAAAGTCCACCTTCGGGTTAGCATCCGCACCTCTTCCAGTATTAGGTTGCAAACAACAGACAATTGCATTAAGTATTGTGCGTAATGTAAACAATACAAATATCCTTAGACAAAGCATTGATGTTTTATCCCTAGTGGCAACAACACATTCACAACCTTAGAACTTTACATCCATCGTCCCGCATTCAATGGAGGCATGAACCCACTATCTAGCATAAATACCCCCTCTTGGAGTTACAAGTATCAACTTGGTCAGAGCCTCTACTAGCAACGGAGAGCATGCAAGATCATAAATAACACATATGATAGATCAATAATCAACTTGACATAGTATTCCATATTCATCGGATCCCAACAAACACAACATCTAGCATTACAAATATATGACCTTGATCATGATAGGCAACTCACAAGATCTAAACATGATGCCATAATAGGAGAAAACAACCATCTAGCTACTGCTATGGACTCATAGTCCAAGGATGAACTACTCACGCATCAATCCGGAGGCGGGCATGGTGATGTAGAGCCCTTCGGTGATGATTCCCCTCTCCGGCAGGGTGCCGGAGGAGATCTTCTGAACCCCCCGAGATGGGGTTGACGGCGGCGGCGTCTCTGGAACTGTTCTCGTAATTTGGCTCTCGGTACTAGGGTTTTCCTCGATGAAGGAATAAATAGGCGAAGGGGCATTGTCGGGGGAGCCAGGGGCTCCCTCCCCATAGGTCGGCGCGGCAGTGGGCCCCCCCCCCGCGCCGCCTTATGGTGTGGGCCCCATGCTGCCCTTCCTCGACTCTTCTTCGGACTTCTGGAACACTCCGTGGAAAATAGGGCCGTGGGCTTTTGTTTCGTCCAATTCCGAGAATATTTGTAAACCAACTTTTCTGAAATCAAAAACAGCGAGAAAACGAGAACCGGCACCGTGGCATCTTCTTAATAGGTTAGTCCCAGAAAATGCATAAAAACATTATAAAGTGTGACTAAAACATGTAGGTATTGTCATAAAACTAGCATGGAACATAAGAAATTATAGATACGTTGGAGACGTATCAAGCATCCCCAAGCTTAGTTCCTACTCGCCCTCGAGTAGGTAAACGATAAAAAGAATAATTTCTGAAGTGACATGCTACCAACATAATCTTGATCAATACTATTGTAAAGCATATGAGATGAATGAAGTGACTCAAAGCAATGGTCTATAGTTTGCTAACGAAAAGATAATGACTAAACAACTGAATCATATAGCAAAAACTTTTCATGAATAGTACTTTCAATACAAGCATCAAAAAGTCTTGCATAAGAGCTAACTCATAAAGCAATAGATTCTTAATAAAAGGTTTTGAAGCAATACAAAGGAAGATTTAAGTTTTAGCAATTGCTTTCAACTTTCAACATGTATATCTCATGGATAATTGTCAACACAAAGTAATATGATGAGTGCAATAAGTAAGCATGTAAGAATCAATGCACACAGTTAACACAAGTGTTTGCTCCTAAGATAGAAAGAAGTAGGTAAACTGACTCAACATAAAGTAAAAGAAAGGCCATTCGTAGAGGGAAGCAGGGATTAAATCATGTGCTAGAGCTTTTCAAGTTTTGAAATCATAAAGAGAGCATAAAAATAAAGTTTTGAGAGGTGTTTGTTGTTGTCAACGAATGGTAGTGGGCACTCTAACTCCCTTGTCAAACGAGACTTTCAAAGAGCGGCTCCCATGAAGGACGTTATCTCTACCAGACAAGGTAGATCATCCCTCTTCTCTTTTGTTTACACATGTATTTTAGTTTTATTTATAGATGACACTCCTCCCAACCTTTTGCTTTCACAAGCCATGGCTAACCGAATCCTCGGGTGTCTTCCAACATTTCACATACCATGGAGGAGTGTCTATTGCAAAATTAACTTGCTTACTGATAAATCAGGACAAAACATGTGAAGAGAATTATTAATGAAAGTTAATTAATTGGGGCTGGGCACCCCGTTGACAGCTCTTTTTGCAAAATTATTGGATAAGCGGATGTGCCACTAGTCCATTGGTGAAAGTCTGCCCAACAAGATTGAAAGATAAAACACCACATACTTCCTCATGAGCTATAAAACATTGACACAAATAAGGAGTAATAAAGTTTTGAATTGTTTAAAGTTAGCACATGAAGTATTTACTTTGGATGGAAGAAAAATACCACATAGTAGGTAGTTATGGTGGACACAAATGGCATAGGTTTTGGCTCAAGGTTTTAGATGCCCGAGAAGCATTCCCTCTCAGTACAAGGCTTTGGCTAGTAAGGTTGTTTGAAGCAAACACAAGTATAAACCGGTACAGTAAAATTTACATAAGAACATATTGCAAGCATTATAAGACTCTACACTGTCTTCCTTGTTGCTCAAACACATTTACCAGAAAATATCTAGACCTTAGAGAGACCAATCATGCAAACCAAATTTCAACAAACTCTACGGTAGTTCTCCACTAATAGGTTTAAACTACATGATGCAAGAGCTTAAACATGATCTACTTGAGAGCTCAAAAAAATTGCCAAGTATCAAATTATTCAAGACAATATACCAATTACCACATGAAGCATTTTCTGTTTCCAACCAAATAGCAATAAGTGCAGTGGCTTTCAGCTTTTGCCATGAACATTAAAAGTAAAACGAAGAACACCAGTGTTCAAATGAAAAAGCGGAGCGTGTCTCTCTCCCACATAAGCATGTTAGGATCCGATTTAGTCAGAGAATAAAAATAACAAAACGAGAATAAAAGCACACAGACGCTTCAACTAAAACACATAAGATGTGATGGAATTAAAATATAGTTTCACTAAAGGTGACCTGATAAGTTGTTGATGAAGAAGGGGATGCCTTGGGCATCCCCAAGCTTAGACGCTTGAGTCTTCTTGAAATATGCAGGGATGAACCACGGGGGCATCCCCAAGCTTAGACTTTTCAGTCTTCTTGATCATATTATATCATCCTCCTCTCTTGATCCTTGAAAACTTCCTTCACACCAAACTCAAAGCAATCTCATTAAAGGGTTAGTGCATAATCAAAAATTCACATGTTCAGCAAGGACACAATCATTCACAACACTTCTGGACATTACCCAAGGTTACTGAAATTTAATGGAGCAAAGAAACCCACTCAAACACAGTAAAAGAGGCAATGCGAAATAAAAGGCAGAATCTGTCAAAATAGAACAGTCCGTAAAGAAGAATTTCTTCGAGGCACTTAACATGCTCAGATGGAAAAGCTCCAGTTGAATGAAAGTTGCGTACATATCTGAGGATACTCATGAATTTTTTCAGAATTTTAAGATTCTTCTACAGACAGAAAAACTCAAATTCGTGACAGCTAAAAATCTGTTTCTGCGCAGAAATCCAAATTTAGTATCAACCTTCTATCAAAGACTTTACTTGGCACAACAATGCAAGAAAATAAAGATACAAATGTATTTCTACAGTAGTAACAATCACCTTGACTCAAATATAAAACAAAAATTGCAGAAATAAAATAATGGGTTGTCTCCCATAAGCCCTTTTTTTAACGCCTTTCAGCTAGGCGCAGAAAGTGAAAATCAAGTAACATCAAGAGAAGAAGTATCAACATCATAATTTTCCTTAAAAACACAACTTGTCGCAAAAGGTATCTTAGATGCTCCATTATCTAAATTTCCCATAGTGGTACTAAGGGTTTCATCAATTTTAAGCTCATAATGATTCTTTGGCTTTGACATCTTAGGGACATACATGAACTTTAGATCCTTACCCACATAAGCTTTCTCCTTAAACTTAAGAGAAGAAAAAGTTGAACCCAAGGTTCCCATAGCTTCTTCAAGTTCACCAATCCTATGAGTTTGATTATCATGGATAGCACAAGTTGCTAAGACAACAATTCTTTCATTAATTCCTCCTAGGGATTTATCAAGTTTATCAGTATTATCAAGTAATATTCCCAATTTAGTCGCAACACTTGGAAGATTTTTCTCTATGGCCTCCAACTTTTTCATGACATCCTCAAGAGAGATTTCAATTTTAGCTTCATTAACATGTGGTATTTGATAACCCACAAGTATAGGGGATCGCAGCAGTCTTCGCGGGTAGTAAAACCCAATTTATTGATTCGACACAAGGGGAGACAAAGAATACTTGAAAGCCTTAACAGCGGAGTTGTCAATTCAGCTGCACCTGGAAACGAGACTTGCTCGCAAGAGTTTATCGATAGTAACAGTTTTATAGCGATAGCGAGTAGTGAAATAACGAGACGGAAGTAACGGAGACAGCGAGTAGTGATTATAGTAAACAGCGGGATTAAAATACGTAGGCACGGGGACGGATAACGGGCGTTGCATGGATGAGAGAAACTCATGTAACAATCAAGCGGGGCATTTGCGGATAATAATAAAACGGTGTCCAAGTACAAAGCAATCAACGGGCATGTGTTCCAATTATAGTCATACGTGCTCGCAATGAGAAACTTGCACAACATCTTTTGTCCTACCGGCCGGTGGCGAGCGGGCCTCAAGGGAATCTACTTGGATATTAAGGTACTCCTTTTAATAGAGTACCGGAGCAAAGCATTAACACTCCGTGAACACATGTGATCCTCACATCACTACCATCCCCTCCGGTTGTCCCGATTTCGTCACTTCGGGGCCATTGGTTCCGGACAGCGACATGTGTATACAACTTGCAGGTAAGACCATAAACAATGAATATCATGATGAAATAATAACATGTTCAAATCTGAGATCATGGCACTCGGGCCCTAGTGACAAGCATTAAGCATAATAAGTTGCAACAATATCATCAAAGTACCAATTACGGACACTAGGCACTATGCCCTAACAATCTTACACTATTACATGACCAATCTCATCCAATCCCTACCATCCCCTTAAGCCTACAGCGGGGGAATTACTCACACATGGATGGGGGAAACATGGCTGGTTGATGAAGAGGCGTCGGTGGTGATGGTGGCGATGATCTCCTCCAATTCCCCGTCCCGGCGGAGTGCCAGAACGGAGACTTCTGGCTCCCGAGACGGAGTTTCGCGATGTAGCGGCGTTCTGGAGGGTTTCTGGCGACATCGACTTCTCTCCGTGCGTTTTTAGGTCGACGGCGACAAGTAGTCCGAAGGAGGACGTCGGGGGCCGACCGAGGCCACCACACACTAGGGCCGCGCGGGCCCCTCCTGGGCCGCGCCGGCCTAGTGTGTGGGGCCCTCGGGCCCCCACCTGACTCGCCCTTCTGGCTCCGCCAATATTCTGGGAAAATAGGGCCTTCTGCATAAATTCCAAGGTTTTTCCTGAAAGTTGGATTTCTGCACAAAAACGAGACACCAGAACAGTTCTGCTGAAAACAATAGCAAAAGTGTTCGGGAAAGTAGATACGTTTTGGACGTATCAACTCCCCCAAGCTTAGCTTATTGCTTGTCCTCAAGCAATTCAGTTAACAACTGAGCGAGAAAAGAACTTTCACGAACACATTTGTTCATATGATGCAAATATTCTCATGCTATGGCTAACACTTAGGCAGTTCATAATAAGATACATGCAAATAAGATCATCTAATAGCTATGTCAATCATGGAAAGGTACCAACAATTAATAATAAGCATCATGAATCATGTATATAAGCAGGATTGCAATGTTCATAAAAGAGTATGATAGAGTGGTATCTCGCTTGTCCATATTTGATCAGCAAAACATAAATGCTCGAGCACCTCCGAAGTTCATAGAAAGACTAGAAATAGTGATTGTCAAAGATAAAAGCATCAAAGTTATACTACAATCAATCATATTTTGAGACAAGCATATTACACTAAGAATGACAAGTTGTGCTCTCAAGAAAGTGCTCAAAGAAAGGATGGAGACACAACATAAAAGTAAAAGATTGACCCTTCGCCAGAGGGAAGCAGGGATTAACATGCGCTAGAACTTTTCATTTGTAAAGCAGGAGTAAAATTGTTTTGAGAGGTGTTTGTTGTTGTCAACGAATGGTAATGGGTACACCAACTACCTCGCCAACCGGACTTTCAAGAGCGGCTCCCATGAAGGACGTTATCTCTACCAGCAAGGTAGATCATCCCTCTTCTCTTTTGTTTACACATGTACTTTAGTTTTATTATGGGTGACACTCCCCCCAACCTTTGCTTACACAAGCCATGGCTAACCGAATCCTCGGGTGCCTTCCATCAATCACATACCATGGAGGAGTGTCTATTTGCAAAATTAAGTTGCTTACTGATGAATCAGAGCAAAACATGTGAAGAGAATTATTAGTGAAAGTTGATTAATTGGGGCTGGGAACCCCATTGCCAGCTCTTTTTGCAAAATTATTGGATAAGAGGATGTGCCACTAGTCCATATGAAAGTCTGTCAAGAGTAAATGACAAGGTTGAAATTTAAACACCACATACTTCCTCATGAGCTATGAAACATTAACACAAATTGAGAAGCATTTTGAAGGTTTAAAGGTAGCGCATGAGAATTTACTTGGAATGGTTTGAAATGCCATGCATAGGTATTTATGGTGGACACTCTGGAATAACTTGGTTTTCATGTGTTTGGAGGCACGAGCAGCGTTCCCGCTCAGTACAAGTGAAGGCTAGCAAAAGACTAGGGAGCGACAAATCAAGAGAGCGATAGCTTGTCATAATCATGCTTGCGGCAAAATAAATTAGCCGAGGCATAAAAGTGATACAAGAACTCGAAGCAATGTAAATCATCGAGGCTTAATTGACTTTTGTTCAGTCATATGCATGCGTGAGCATGTGCCAAGTTAATTCAACCGAATTATTCAGAGGAGGATACCACAATATCATACCTATCTATGAATAAAACAATGCAAGCAAACATCCATGACATGCTACTCATATTAATAAATTGGAGCTAAACATGAGAGATCATGAACTACTAGACTTTCTTAAATGACATATACCTCACATGAACCAACTAAGCATGCTCACATGGATGAGTATATGTACAAAAATGAAAACAAATAGAGTTCATACCAGCCTCTCACCACAATCAGATTGTCGAATATCATCATTATTGCCTTTTCACTTGTGTAGCTTGGATAATATGAAATGAAAACCACGCTCCATCCACCGAAGACCATTGAACTCATAAAGAACTTTACAAACCAAAGAAGAACAGAAAATATTTTTGGTGTTTTCGAATTTGAGAACAAGAATAAAAGGAAACAAGCAAACAAAGCAAAATCTTTTTGGGTTTTCTTATAGCAAACAAGCAATAGCAAATAAAGCGAAACAAATGCAAGAAACCAAAGCAAACAAGTGGTGAAGAGAAACAACAGAAATATTTTTGGTCTTTTTGTGTTTTGGGAAAGAAACAAAGCAAGAACAAGAAATGGCAGACTAAAAGAAACACAAAAAAGCAAGATGGCAGAAATCTGCCAAAACTTGACAGCAGTACAGTAATCGATTTTTACAAAATTCTTCCGTTGCTCAGCTCGAAAAGTGTTCAACTAATGAAAGTTAGATAACAACCTGGGGAACATTCAAAAAAATTGGCAGCTCAAAATAACGTTCTGGCTGTGCGCACGATTTTTTTTAGTAACAGTCCAGAATCTGTTTTCAGGCAGCACTTCCCCAAATATCATTTCCCTCTCATTAGAAAACCACTCAAAGAAACTAAACAAGTATGTACAAGTATCCAGCAACCATAATATGCAAAGAATGAGTGATGCCGGTATACCTCCCCCCAAGCTTAGGCTTTTGGCCTAAGTGGAGATCAGCCCCATGGTGCCCATGAAGAAGCACCCTCGTAGTACGAAGATGGATCATATTCCGGGTATGTGCTAGAAGAAGCACCCGGATACGTGACGGTGTAGTCGTAGGAGGGCTCGGCGTCCTCGGAGTCATGCTTCTGGTGGAAGTTGTGTATCTTCAGCTTCTCATCCACCTCCTCCTTAGAGCGCGACCATGGTTTCCTGTTGATACTGAACAAATCTGGTTGGGGCAAAGGGACTTCCCTCTCTTCCCCGTCAGCAAACAACACTCTATAGACAATATTATCTAACCTAGAGTCAGCTGTATCAAATTGATGACTCTTCATAGCAGCGATATCGAGCCTCATAGGAGCTATTTTTACATCATTAGGGTCAAGAGGAAGCTCTAAATATGCTAAAACGCGCGAAGCAACAATTCCTCCAAATATGGGCCCCTTGTTAGACAAGCGGCGAGCAACAAGAGCACCAAGATGGTAAGGTGTGTCCCCAGTGAGTGCAGCAATTAAGAAACCAAGGTGATAGCTAGATATGTTGCTAGTGTTCTCCCTACCAAGAATGCTAGTACCAATGTAATAAGCAAAATACTTAATGGCGGGGAGTTGAATGTTTCTTATCTTGCCACGCTGAATGGTGCGACAATCATCATTGGTGATCCCTCGATAGAGCTCCAACAATTCCCTTGGGTTGTCCTCGATCTTCCTTGCTGTACCTACGAGGACAATACCCAATGCAGCACAAAAAAATTCCAACTTCATAGTAATAGGTTTACCATAGATTTTGAATGAAACTGTCGGGTTAAAGTGCTTATTGTTGAACTTGAAGCTCTCCACAAAGATTTTAGTGAGCGTGTAGTATTTCTCACTCTCATCTCCCACATAGGTGGTTAAACTTGCCCTACCGACGAGGGTAAAGAAATCATCCAACAACCGTGCATTACTCAAAAAGTCATAACATGGAAAGGATGCAGCGTTGGGGACTCCATTGTCCTCCTCGGGTGCGAAGCTTGGTGCGATGAGATCCTCATTGTAGGATGGTCTGCATCGGGTGGATGACCTAGAGGGCCTCCCCGTGCTTGTTGTCTCCCCTTGGAACACTTCTCCAAAGTTAAAGTTGTCCATCCCCCTTTTCTGAAATTTTTCAACAAACAATATAAAACTTGATTTGGTGACATATAATCGAGGGAAACTACCATAGGAACTTGCTAGAGTACTAATCATGCATCAAAGATAGTTTCTACCACTTAGAACAAGCATGCAAGCTCACTAAACATGTTACCTACAGCAGTAAAATATGCAAGATATACTCCACCAAACAAAATTCTACTTGGATAATCGAAGGAGTCACATACCGAAGAGCAAATGTGCCAAATTTCAGACGAAATCTGGGCTGAGCAAAGAGATCGAGAAATCTGGAGTTTTTGAGCAAAAACACGAGTGAGAGGAAGCTGGTGTCGATTTTTTCGGGAGAGAGAAGAGTGTGGGAGGAAGAGATGCTAAAGTGGGGTAAAGGGGGCCCACACACCATGGTGGCGCGCCCCCCTTGCTGGCCGCGCCAGCCTGTGGGGTGCCACCCTGGGGTGCCCCACTGGTCATCCCAGGTGCTCCCAGGTGCCTCATCGAAAAATAGGACCAACGGTATAATTTTTGTGAATTTTTGAAAACTTTGAAAAATGCACATTTCTGGGTATTAAGTTTATTATTACTGGCCAGGAATTTTTTTGAAATCTCTAATTAACTAAGGAACTTTGCAAATTAAAAATGCTACAGCAACTAGAGCAAGTGGAGGAAGAAAGAGATGTTGTTTACCTCCTCTATGCATATAAAAGGTATTTGTTAACAAGGTTGATCAAGTCTTGCCACCAAATAAATTTTACATAGCATAAGAAGAAATAAACCTCAAATCAATCATGTTACCTTGAATTGTATTGATATGGATCCAATCACAAGAGTTTGATATTCTTCTTTAGGCTCATATATAGGACAATCGATAGTTCCAACTTTGATAGTTCTCACATTAGAAATAGTATTAACTCCGCATGCTTTTTCAATCCTCTTGGGGAAATAGACGGTGTGCTCCCTATCATCAACATTGAAAGTAACCTTTCCTTTATTGCAATCAATAACAGCCCCTGCGGTGTTAAGAAAAGGTCTCCCAAGAATAATAGACATATTATCATCTTCGGGCATTTCCAACACAACAAAATCAGTTAATATCAAGCGGTTATTAGTAACTTGAACAGGAACATCCTCACATATACCAACAGGAATAGCGAGTAGATTTATCAGCCATTTGCAAAGATATATCAGTAGGTATCAACTTACCTAAGTAAAGTCTCTTATAAAGAGAAAAAGGCATAACACTAACAACGGCTCCCAAGTCACATAGAGCAGTTTTAACATAATTATTCTTAATAGAACAAGGAATAGTCGGAATACCTGGGTCGCCAAGCTTCTTTGGAACCTTACCATTAAAAGAGTAATTAGCAAGCATAGTGGAAATCTCCTCATTAGGAATTTTCCTTTTGTTAGTAACAATATCTTTCATATACTTTGAATAAGGAGGCAATTTAATAGCATCGGTCAAAGGGATTTGCAAGAATAAAGGTTTCATCCAATCACAGAATTTATTATAGTGTTCTTCTTCCTTTGATTTTAGTTTCTTAGCAGGAAAAGGCATTTTCTTTTGCACCCAAGGTTCTCTTTCATTACCATGTTTCTTAGCAATAAAATCTTCTTTAGTATACTTTTTATTTTTATCTTGCTTTTCAGGTTCATCTTCAACTTCTTCTTTATCGAAACATCATTCTTATCATTACCATTATTATTATCATGTTCATTACCACTTTCGGTTTCAGCATCGAAATAGAAATACTATTAGGATCATTAACGAGGTTCCAGAGGATTCTACAACATTTTTATGTTTCTTCTTCTTTTTCTTAGAAGGAGCACTAGGTTCAATGCGTTGAGAATCTAGTTCAATTCTTTTGGGATGCCCTTCAGGATATAGAGGATCCTGGGTAGAGACACCACCTCTAGTTGTTACTTCATAAGCATGTTTCTCTTTAGAATTATTTTGTAATAAGTCATTTTGCACTTTAGTAAGTTGATCAATTTGAGTTTGAACCGTTTGAAAATGTTTAACAAGCATCTTAACATCATTGGAGGTTCTCTCCACAATATCATGCAAATTGCTAATAGCTTGAGAATTTTCCATTAGATGATTCTCTACTCTCATATTAAAATTTTCTTGCTTAACAATATAATTATCAAACTCATCTAAGCATTGCGCAAGAGGTTTTGAATACGGAATATCTTCCCTAGTAAAACGCTGAAGGGAGTTTACCTCAATCATTGATGAAGGGGGAATTATCTCACATATATCTTCTATGGGAGGTAGATTCTTCACATCTTCAGATTTAATACCTTTCTCCTTGAGAGACTTCTTGGCTTCCCTCATATCTTCATCATTCAATTTAATTAAACCCCTCTTCTTCAATATTGGCGTTGGAATTAGTTCAGGCGTAGTCCAATCATCATGATTCCGGCCTATTTTAGCCAATAATTCTTCAGCTTCGTTTGGAGTTCTTTTCCTGAAAACACAACCAGCACAACTATCCAGGTATGCCCTAGACTCAATGGTTAGTCCACTATAAAATATATCAAGTAGATCATTCTTTTCTAAATCATGCCCAGGTCGAGCTCTGATAAGAGAAAAAAACCTTGCCCAAGCCTCATGCAATTTCTCTTCGTCTCCCTGGTCAAATCTATAAATTCTCTGTAAAGCAATATGTTGAGCACTAGCAGGAAAGTATTTTCGAAAGAAAACATCACGCAAATCAGTTGGATTTTTAATAGAACCAGGAGGCAAATTATTATACCAAGTTTTAGCATCATCCTTTAATGAGAAAGGAAAATTTTTAGCGACAAAGTAAGTACGCATCTTGATATCATCAGAAAACAAGCTACTCATAGAAGAAAGTTCAATCATGTGTTCTACAGCACTTTCTTTTTCAGTACCACAAAAGGGTGCTTTCTCTACAATAGCTATATGAGATAGATCAAGAGAAAAATCATAATCTTTATCCTTAATGCATATAGGAGATGTGGCAAATTTAGGATCGGGAGATAACTTATGTCTAACGAGTATATTGTGTGAGAAACTTTTTAATTTTACTTGCATCGGCAGTAGCATTGCATCTATTAATAAGATCATCATTAAGCTCCACATAATCTTCATCGGGATCATCACTAGAATAATCAAGTTCGGGTGAATTAACGGGTGTAGTAGCATCGGGAGTTTCAGCATTTTCAATTTGTCTAGACCTAGCAATTGTAGCATCTAGAAAGGATCCCAATGAACCACTATCATCAAGCACAACAGAAATATTATCAATATTATGAGAGTTTTCAGATTCAGCGAAGTACCGACAAGTGAAACATGTGGTGGTGAAACAAGTTTATCAATCACGAGATGGTGAATCAAGAGCAGCGAGAGGTACTCAGAGTTGTACCTTTTCTTGTAGTGGATGGTAATATGGCGACTCTAGGATCGCGAGTTTTACCCATGATGGAGAATTTGCAGCGAACAATATCAATCCAAGTGAACTTCCAAATAAAGCTATGCTCCCCGGCAACGGCGTCAGAAAACAGTCTTGATAACCCACAAGTATAGGGGATCGCAGCAGTCTTCGCGGGTAGTAAAACCCAATTTATTGATTCGACACAAGGGGAGACAAAGAATACTTGAAAGCCTTAACAGCGGAGTTGTCAATTCAGCTGCACACTGGAAACGGACTTGCTCGCAAGAGTTTATCGATAGTAACGGTTTTATAGCGATAGCGATAGTGAAATAACGGCAGCGAGTAACAGAGACAGCAGTAGTGATTATAGTAAACAGTAGGATTAAAATACTGTAGGCACGGGGACGGATAACGGGCGTTGCATGGATGAGAGAAACTCATGTAACAATCAAGCAGCGAATTTGCAGATAATAATAAAACGGTGTCCAAGTACAAAGCAATCAATAGGCATGTGTTTCAATTATAGTTGTACGTGCTCGCAATGAGAAACTTGCACAACATCTTTTGTCCTACCAGCCGGTGGCAGCCGGGCCTCAAGGGAATCTACTGGATATTAAGGTACTCCTTTTAATAGAGTACCGGAGCAAAGCATTAACACTCCGTGAACACATGTGATCCTCACATCACTACCATCCCCTCCGGTTGTCCCGATTTCGTCACTTCGGGGCCATTGGTTCCGGACAGCGACATGTGTATACAACTTGCAGGTAAGACCATAAACAATGAATATCATGATGAAATAATAACATGTTCAGATCTGAGATCATGGCACTCGGGCCCTAGTGACAAGCATTAAGCATAACAAGTTGCAACAATATCATCAAAGTACCAATTACGGACACTAGGCACTATGCCCTAACAATCTTACACTATTACATGACCAATCTCATCCAATCCCTACCATACCCTTCAGCCTACAGCGGGGAAATTACTCACACATGGATGGGGGAAACATGGCTGGTTGATGAAGATGCGTCGGTCGTGATGGTGGCGATGATCTCCTCCAATTCCCCGTCCCGGCGGAGTGCCAGAACGGAGACTTCTGGCTCCCGAGACGGAGTTTCGCGATGTGGCGGCGTTCTGGAGGGTTTCTGGCGACTTCGACTTCTCTCCGTGCGTTTTTAGGTCGAGGGCGATAAGTAGTCCGAAGGAGGGCGTCGGGGGCCGACCGAGGCCACCACACACTAGGGCCGCGCGGGCCCCTCCTGGGCCGCGCCGGCCTAGTGTGTGGGGCCCTCGGGCCCCCACCTGACTCGCCCTTCTGGCTCCGCCAATATTACGGGAAAATAGGGCCTTCGCATAAATTCCGAGGTTTTTCCTGAAAGTTGGATTTACGCACAAAAACGAGACACCAGAACAGTTCTGCTGAAAACAACGTTAGTCCGTGTTAGTTGCATCCAAAATACACAAATTAGAGGCAAAACAATAGCAAAAGTGTTCGGGAAAGTAGATACGTTTTGGACGTATCAGTATTCCAACTAGACTCTCAATGATGTAACTAGCTTTTAAAGAAGGAGTACCTAGGAAATTACCCCCTGTAAGAGTATCAAGAACATACCTATTCCAGCTAGAGATACCAACATAAAAGTTCCTAAGGAGGATAATAGTGGAGTGTTTCTTAGTGCACCTATGATGAGCATCACTAATTCTATACCAAGCATCTTTAAAGCTTTCTCCCCCTTGTTGCTTAAACGAACGAACTTCAACTTCAGGACTACTCATTTTAGCAATAATAAAAATAAATAAAGCAAAACCGAATTAAAAAGTAAAACAAGTAAATATTTTTTTTCTGTTTTTGATATAAAGAAAGAAAACAAGACAAAAAATAAAATAAAGCAAGAAAATTAACAAAGTAGGGTGTGAGAGACTCCCCTTGCAGCGTGTCTTGATCTCCCCGGCAACGGCGCCAGAAAAGTAGCTGCTTGTGACGGTAAAGCACACGTCCGTTGGGAACCCCAAGAGGAAGGTATGATGAGTACAACAACGAGTTTTCCCTCAGTAAGAAACCAAGGTTGTCGAACCAGTAAGAGATGAAGACCACGTGAAGGTTGTTGGTGAAGGAGTGTAGTGCGGCGCAACACCAGGGATTCCGGTGCCAACGTGGAACCTGCACAACACAATCAAAATACTTTGCCCCAACTTAACAGTGAGGTTGTCAATCTCACCGGCTTGCTGAAAACAAAGGATTAAACGTATAGTGTGGAAAATTATGTTTGTTTGCAGTAAACAAAAGAGAACAATGATTGCAGTAGGTTGTATTTCAGATGTAAAAGAATGGACCGGGGTCCACAGTTCACTAGTGGTGTCTCTCCAATAAGATAAGTAACATGTTGGGTAAAAAAATTACAGTTGGGCAATTGACAAATAGAGAGGGCATAACAATGCACATACATATCATGATGACTACTATGAGATTTACTTAGAGCATTACGACAAAGAACATAGACCGCCATCCAGCATGCATCTATGCCTAAAAAGTCCACCTTCGGGTTAGCATCCGCACCCCTTCCAGTATTAAGTTGCAAACAACAGACAATTGCATTAAGTACTGTGCGTAATGTAAACAATACAAATATCCTTAGACAAAGCATTGATGTTTTATCCCTAGTGGCAACAACACATCCACAATCTTAGAACTTTCTGTCACTGTCCCATATTCAATGGAGGCATGAACCCACTATCTAGCATAAATACCCCCTCTTGGAGTTACAAGTATCAACTTGGCCATAGCCTCTACTAGCAACAGAGAGCATGCAAGATCATAAATAACACATATATGATAGATCAATAATCAACTTGACATAGTATTCCATATTCATCGGATCCCAACAAACACAACATGTAGCATTACAAATAGATGATCTTGATCATGATAGGCAGCTCACAAGATCTAAACATGATGCCATAATAGGAGAAGACAACCATCTAGCTACTGCTATGGACCCATAGTCCAAGGATGAACTACTCACGCATCAATCCGGAGGCGGGCATGGTGATGTAGAGCTCTCCGGTGATGATTCCCCTCTCCGGCAGGGTGCCGGAGGAGATCTTCTGAACCCCCTGAGATGGGGTTGACGGCGGCGGCGTCTCTGTAACTGTTCTCGTAATTTGGCTCTCGGTACTAGGGTTTTCCGCGACGAAGGAATAAATAGGCGAAGGGGCAGCGTCGGGGGAGCCAGGGGGCTCCCTCCCCATAGGTCGGCGCGGCAGTGGGGCCCCCGCGCCGCCTTATGGTGTGGGCCCCCTGCTGCCCTTCCTCGACTCTTCTTCGGACTTCTGGAACACTCCGTGGAAAATAGGGACGTGGGCTTTTGTTTCGTCCAATTTCGAGAATATTTGTAAACCAACTTTTCTGAAATCAAAAACAGCAGAAAACAGGAACTAGCACTGTGGCATCTTGTTAATAGGTTAGTCCCAGAAAATGCATAAAAACATTATAAAGTGTGAATAAAACATGTTGGTATTGTCATAAAACTAGCATGGAACATAAGAAATTATAGATACGTTGGAGACGTATCAGCGTCCCTGGTTTCCCAGGCGACGCAGGGACACGTCTCGTCGTGCATGGCCGCGTGGTCGTCCGCGCCGGCGTTATTGCGTGCAACCACCCACTGTCTCCATGATACGTCTCCGACGTATCGATAATTTCTTATGTTCTATGCCATATTATTGATGATACCTACATGTTTTATGCACACTTTATGTCATATTCGTGCATTTTCTGGAACTAACCTATTAACAAGATGCCGAAGTGCCGGTTGTTGTTTTCTGCTGTTTTTGGTTTCGAAAATCCTAGTAACGAAATATTCTCGGAATTGGACGAAACAAAGACCCGGGGGCCTATTTCGCCACGAACCTTCCGAAGACCGAAGAGCATACGAAGTGGGGCCACGAGGTGGCCGGACCACATGGCGGCGCGGCCAAGGGGGGCCCGCGCCGCCCTATGGTGTGGGCCCCTCGTCGGGCCCCGACTCTGCCCTTCCGCCTACTTAAAGCCTCCGTCGCGAAACCCCGATGCGAAAAACCACGATACGGAAAACCTTGCGAGACGCTGCCGCCGCCGATCCCATCTCGGGGGATTACGGAGATCTCCTCCGGCACCCTGCCGGAGAGGGGATTCATCTCCCGGAGGACTCTACACCGCCATGGTCGCCTCCGGAGTGATGAGTGAGTAGTTCACCCCTGGACTATGGGTCCATAGCAGTAGCTAGATGGTTGTCTTCTCCTCATTGTGCTTCATTGTTGGATCTTGTGAGCTGCCTAACATGATCAAGATCATCTATCCGTAATACTCTATGTTGTGTTTGTCGGGATCCGATGGATAGAGAATACCATGTTATGTTAATTATCAAGTTATTACATATGTGTTGTTTATGATCTTGCATGCTCTCCGTTACTAGTAGAGGCTCGGCCAAGTTTTTGCTTTTAACTCCAAGAGGGAGTATTTATGCTCGATAGTGGGTTCATGCTGCATTGACACTGGGACGGTGACAGAAAGTTCTAAGGTTGTGCTGTGTCTGTTGCCACTAGGGATAAAACATTGGCGCTATGTCCGAGGATGTAGTTGTTGATTACATTACGCACCATACTTAATGCAATTGTACGTTGCTTTGCAACTTAATACTTGGAAGGGGTTCGGACGATAACTCTGAAGGTGGACTTTTAGGCATAGATGCGGTTGGATGGCGGTCTATGTACTTTGTCGTAATGCCCAATTAAATCTCACTATACTTATCATGACATGTATGTGCATTGTTATGCCCTCTCTATTTGTCAATTGCCCGACTGTAATTTATTCACCCAACATGCTTTTATCTTATGGGAGAGACACCTCTAGTGAGCTGTGGACCCGGTCCATTCTTTTAATACTTGAAATACAAATCTGCTGCAATACTTGTTTTTACTGTTTTCTCTGCAAACAATCATCTTCCACACAATACGGTTAATCCTTTGTTACAGCAAGCCGGTGAGATTGACAACCTCATTGTTTCTTTGGGGCAAAGTACTTTGGTTGTGTTGTGCAGGTTCCACGTTGGCGCCGGAATCTACGGTGTTGCGCCGCACTACATCCCGCCGCCATCAACCTTCAACGTGCTTCTTGACTCCTACTGGTTCGATTAAACCTTGGTTTCTTACTGAGGGAAACTTGCCGCTGTGCGCATCACACCTTCCTCTTGGGGTTCCCAACAGACGTGTCAACTACACGCATCACTCCGCTGTACATTAAAGACGCCATGCGGTTCGTCCCAATCTCTCACCGCTCCCAAACCTTCTCGTCGCCGCCCCCCAGATCTTCTCCTCGCCGCTCTAAACAATGTCGACCTCGTCCTCCTACAAGATTGCCTCGGCGAACGGCTTCGATCGCGGCAGCCTAACCGTGCCGGAGGCGTGGGCGCTGTACCACGCGGGATATCCTGTCCCGCCGGACATGCGCCTGCCAAGCAGCGGCGGCTGAAGATGGCCGTGAATGGCATTGGCATCCCGCCGCAGCCAAAGCCGGGCATAGAGCAATGGAGAGACGACATCAAGGCCCGGCGGGCTCAACTCACCGCCGAGGAGCGGCCGGATCCGACATGGGCGGCATAGGACAACGACGACTGGTGGGCCACGTACTTCAAGGCCAAGTACGACGTCGAGATGCACGGCACCACCGGCCTCATCGGCGGGCCCAACAGCTGGAACAGGGACGGTCGTGCCCTGTTCTGGGGCGTTCCGGGGCGCACCCTCGACAGCGTCATCCGCGGCATCCGCAACGGCGCTCCAAGGGTGGAGACGCCACCGTCACCACCACCGTCTCCTCGAGGAGGACCGCCGCAATGGCAGCTGAGGAGGACCACGTACTCGTCCTTCTCGAACTCTTCTTCCTCAGGACCGGCCCGACCGACGCCGTCCTCGTCGTACCGCTCGGCGCCCTACACCGTCCCCAAACGAGTGGTGAAGGAGGAGCCGGCGACGCCCATCAACACGAGGCGTGGCGGCAGCGGCAGGAAGAGAGGCGTGGCGCCGTCCTCCTCATCCCGAAGCCGGAGGTGAAGGAGGAGCCGGAGGAAGCGGCGCAGGCGGCGCTGCTGGCGGAGTACGAGCGGCAGTAGCGGCTCATCGCCAGCAGCGACGACCCCCAGGACTGCCCAGGGCTGCGAGCGGCGTTCTTGGCGTCGCTCAACGACAAGGACGCCTGGAAGGGCGACGTCGAGACGGAGATCGCCATGTCCATCCGCGACTCCGGAAAGCCACTCGTGGACCTCACCGACGACGACGAGGCAGGGCCAAGCGGCCTGGTGAAGGACGAGCCCGTCGACGAGCCCGACGAGCGCGTCAAGCAGGAGGTCGTCACCGACGACATCTACAACTTCCACCAGTACTACGACGTCTCCGGCCGCCGCAAGTACTTCTAGGTTAGGTTAGTTTAAATTTAGTCAAATTTCGTTCGAACCTATGTAATATATGCCAAGTTTGGATAAATCTAATCGAATCTCGCTTAAATTCAAAATTTCTGAAATTTTGTTTGGGGGACGCGACTGGGGAGCGATGTCCCCCAAACGCGGCACGAACGAAACACGTCCCCAAACGCTTAATCTGGCGCGATTTGGGGGACGCGACTGGAGATGCTCTCACCCGGGTAGCATGACGCACGATTGCTATGTTGTGTTTCTGCTCATGTTTGGTAGCCTGGATGGACCTGGCTCGCATTGGCCCAACAATTTTCGGTTTGTTTGGTTGCCTGCAGGCCGCCGCGTTGTTGCATGAACCGGGTCTCAAAATACCCCTGGGACAGGCCCTGAGGAACGTCCGAAATGACAGTTTCTCTGGAGCTAAGCCCGTTGTGGCCAGAAGGTTGCGCGCGTGGGAAAGGGAGACGGAAACAACACGTTTCTTTCGGGAACACGCGCCATAATTAGCCTCACCGCTCCCCTCTCCTTCCTCTCACTCGCGACTTCACTCTCATCACCTCCAAATTGTCACGTCACCAGGCGGTTCCCCTCCCACCGACCAATCCGCCGCAAGGAGGAGCACCGATACCAGAGGAGGAGACGTCGGCGAGCAGCACCACGACATCGGCCTCAACCTTCTCCGCAGTCTTCATCTGTATCTCGAATTCAACCGCGAACTCGACCTCCTCCTCGGCCCGGAACAATAGCGGTAACGACCTCTGCTTCTCACCCTCTTACTCGTTGTGGCAGAACAGGCCATGCTCAGGCATTTGCGACGACATGCACATTAGATCTGCTAGGGTTTCCATTATGACAGGGTTCGGATTGATGTTTGCAAGGTGTTCCTCGCCATTGATTGTTGTTCTTGTCCAGTTCTAGCTGTTCACGGTCTCGATTTGCTTATATCTGTTACTCTAATATCCAATCGCGGTAGATCCATCTTAGATCCAACTGCCGATTGGTGAATTTGTCAGATTTTAATGTGCATGCAGAGAGGGGGAGGTTTTTTTTGTGTTGGGGTTTAGCATGTTGTGATTGTTGTGCGAAAGATTAAGCTGAGTCGCGCTAGTTTGTTCAGGCGCAAGAGGAGTGGGAGGACTTGAAGAACAAAGTTGCTATGCTCAAGAATCTGCAGAGAACACAAGCACAAGAGATGAGGGCTTAGAAACAGGAACGAGAGGCAGAAAGAAAGGCTTTGGAGGCTGGGAAGAGAAAGCTAGAGTATGACATATACGATCTGCTTCAAGTGAACTTTGCAATCAAGGATAAGCTCAAGAGGATCAGGGCTATTTGTGATGAGTGGTGAATGTGTTCTAGATGTACTGTAGGAGAATTTGTAATGTACCCTAAGTATCACTCCTAATGTACTCAATTTGAACTGCTACTTGTGTTCTTTCTGATTGAACTAGGTCGATGATTATAACATGGGGTCATAGTATGAGGAGATGATTGATCAGAAACTATGGCATGACTGAACATGATCATGCCATTGGTTCTGATCAAACATCTCCTCCATATGTCCTCATAGTATGAGGCCTCTCCTACGTTGTTTTGCATGTTTATGCTTCTTCAGTTCTGCATTGGCCAATGATTGAACAATGGTACAATGGAAGGGAGGTGTTGTGCCCTCAAATTTAGTCACGCGTGCCATATTCCATATTCGTTGCACACTAGATTTTGTTTGGGGCCAGTCCCTCCGTCTACCGTGTGATCCTAGATATGAAACCTCGTTTTGGTTTGTCTAGTGCATTGGCCAATGATTCAACAAAGGCACAATGTAAGGCAAGGTGCTTCCTTCAAACTTAGTCGTGTGTGCCATATTCGATGCACACTGGACTTAGTTTGGGGACAGTCCCTCTACCTGCCATGTGACCAAATGTATGAGGCCTCATTTGCATTGGCCAATGATTGAACAAATGCATAATGGAAAGCTAGGTGGTGGCCTCAAACTTAGTCATGCGTGCCACAGTCGTTGCACACTACACTTAGTTTGTGGCCACTTCCTATGTCTGCCGTGTGAGGCAATGTATGAGGCCTTACTAATGTTATCAATGTCCGTTTTCATCTAAACTACTTGTGAGCAGGCACACCTCTAATGGCATGGGTTCTTGTGACAGACTGAGAAGATCATGCTTGGGTCACCTGTTGAGGTTCCCGGCGAGGGACCGGAGAAGAAGCGTCGTTGAAGGCTGGCTAACGTTGGCCACTTCCACGAGGACGTAGAGCCGGACCACTTCGTCTGCATCATCTTCAAACCCACCTTCGGCCGGCTCATGATCCCTCAAGCTTTCGTCAAGTGGTTAGGAGAAATCCCTTCCAAAATCATCGCCACCACCAACACTGGATGCAACTGTAGGATGACTATGAGGAGAGAAGGCAATGACGCATTCATCGATCAGGGGTGTGTGACCTTCGCCATCGCCCGTCAGCTCAAGGTAGGCCAGTTCCTCACCTTCAAGAATGTGTCCTCCTTTGAGTACAGTGTGGTCATCTTCGACCACACCTGCACTGAGGTGGTGAGCAGGTGCCCATACCATGATTCTCGGAGACGACATACCTGGTGTCGTCTCCGATAATCATGTCTCAAGCTAACCTGCTACCATGTCGTGTCTAGTTGTTGTTCGTGTCAAGTGTCCAGAACTATGATCATGGTTGAACAATGGTGTGTCGTGAACTTGTGGCGTCTATGATTAGTGCTAAGTTGTGTGTCGTCTATGATTGTGTTCTTGTTTGTGTTGTTGATCGCTGGTAAGCTCACCATTGAAGGAAAGAAGTAATCAGAAGCGGATTTTGGGTTGCAACCAAACAATAGTGGCGCCGTTCTCTACTAGGCCTAAAAATCGACCTACCAAACGGGCAGAGCCCAAATCTCCACGGGACCAAAAAAAACTCTGTGCAGACCACCAAACAACATGGATTTTCTGCCCCATGGCCCATCTTGGACGCGCAGGGAGCTTCTTCCCACTCCGTCAGTAGTAGTACTTTGCTTGAGTTAATTGCACGGGAGGTACAACAACTTGTTGTGTGAGTGCATTTTAGTACAACAACTTGCAAACCGTGGCATCTAAGTTTTTGCAACGGTTGGTGCAAATTCGTCCAGAATCGCTATTGGGCTGACATGTGGCATCTAAGTTTTTGCAAAACTACCCCTTGTATTTTTCTTCTTCTCACACGCCCAAATCCACCGGCCGTCCATTGCAGGCTGCCATGTCCTAGCAGCTTTTCGGCTGTGCTGTGCTGTAACATGTAGGTAAGGTGGTACTACGTACTCCTCATCCGCATCAGACAACGACGGCGATGGAGGCGTACTCACGGACGAGACCGGCGGTGAAAGTCGCGCGCGCTGCCAACGAGCCGACACGGGGTGAGATCGAGGCTGATGAAGTGATGATGATGCATGCTCTGCCGGCCCCAAGACGCGCTCCGCGGCGAGGGCAGGGCGGCAGGCACGGACTAGAGGTTGGCCTTGGCCAGGCGTGGCCACTGTCAGCGGTCAGCCCGGTTGCTTGCGACGCGCAGCTGAGCGGTAGGCGGAGGGATCTCGCACGGCCTCGCTCTAGCGTCGCCCCGGTGAAGTCGCCTTGGCGGGCTTCCTCCAAGCACATCATGCACGTTGTGCCAGTTCGACCCGTCCTTGTGTGTTTCGTCACGTGCCCGCCTTAGAAGAGGAGGTGCCAGCAGTCCAACTCTTGCATTATCACGTCTTCAGCCTTGCTGAACAACGCACTGACCAACGCCTACCACGTGGGCGGGACTCGGGAGCGCCGTCTCGCCCTGCGCCGCCGCGCGGTCACGATGTCGCACTGCTTCCCGTGGGAGAACAACAGCTCGCACACGGCCGCGTGGCCTCCCCTGGCGGCAAGCGGGAGCGATGTGTAGGCCTCGCCGTTCGGGATATTGACGCCGTAGCCTGTGTTCGTCAGGTGATGTGCCGTCGCGGTGTCGCCGCGCCGAGATGCGCAGTAAAGAGCGTAGAACCTGCCGGCCGGAATGCCTTTCTCCTGCGCGAATTCGAGCATGGCATTTTCGAAGAGGTCCCTCGTAGTAGTTGTGTCGTAGGGCTCCGCGAGATCGGCGCCGACACGAAGCTCCTCGCCGGCGGCTGCTTCCCAAGACCAGGACACCCAGGCGAAGGCGCAAGCTGACGGTGTCCCCCTGGTCAGATGTGTATAAACCTTGTCCGACGTCGACGTCGGTGACCTACCAGACCTGAGAGTGCGGTTTTTCTAACGGATCCGGTAACTACCGGAGTTCCATCAACCGTTCAAACATGCATCGTGATTCGGAAAAGCACAGGCTGTATAACGAGTTGTTTGGTCGTATTTTTGGCTGCCGATGTATGAGAGTCGTGCGAATACGTACGATATAGTACTTCCGAGGACCCACACTAAGTCCGTGACTCACTTTCCTCGTCTCGATCCAGAAAAAAGCAATGGCGGAGCACGACCTTCAGCGAGGCTGCGGCCAGAGCGATGGCGCCGTTCTTGAGCTCGAGGGTGACTCTGGCTCCTCTGCCGCTCCCTTCTACCTGCAGCGCCTCGGCCTCCTCGACGAGAGCCACCGGAGGAAGATGATGCTTCGGCGACCACCATGTTCATCAGATCTGAGCCCTCTCGGTCTCTTCCTTTCTCCGTTCTGGCGGCCACGAAGGCGCGGCTGCGGCCGGGACTGCGGCGCCGTGAGCACGAGGTACCTCTTGAGTTCTGGCTCCTGCGCCGGTGGCCGACCCCCTTCTTCTTGTAGTAGCGCCGGTGCACCGGCTTGTGGCAACCGAGAAAACGAAGCGGAGAGGCGACAAGCATGTTCTAGGTTTGGGATTCACTTCTTGATTTAGGGATTATTATTTCGATCTGATGAGGATGCTAATTTGGAGAGTGATTTTGTCTGACTATTTTGATTCGGTCTGAATTTTACTCTGAATTTTAACTAGTTTTGGTGGTGGTTAATCCATCTGGACGGTACTTTATTTCTTCTAACATTTGAATTGAATTTGATTCGTCTATTTTTCTTTGTAAAATTGTGAAACATGTGCTGCAATGAAATGATTGTGATGTGTGAACAATCTGTGGAAAATGTGTTATACATACAAAAAAGGGATGGATTTCTAAGACATATTTGGAATATATACCAAAAAAGGGATGCCCCAGTTCAGAAATCCTTGTCAAAATCCAATAGAAAAAATCACAGATTGAGAAATTATTTTGGTGGAGTTATATCCATGATATAATACTTGCATCTGTGATAGACAATTGATTTCTGAATCGTAATTGAGTAGTATTTTGGTACCCCAATTTTCACTAAATATACATAATATTTGCAATATTTCTTTGATACCAAGATGTTATTGAAGACTGAACCCATGCTTAGACCAAATACAACCCATATTTCTTTGCTCACATAACATAGCAGATATTTTATGAAAATTTTGAACAAACTGAAACTTTTTTTAAGAAATATAACTGGAGTACTATGTGTGAATCATATTTGCATCCACGCCGCTGCCCATCCTCTACGCCGGTGTAGCCGCGACCCATCATCCATGCCTCCTTGGGCCTCCGCACCTTCCGCTCCACTGCACACGCCCCAAGCGTCTCGCCGTCCGTTGGCCGTCGAGGACGCAGGTGCCCCAGCTTCCGCCAAGGACGCAACTGCCCAGCCGCCGCCGACGAAGAAAGTGCCCTAGCCACCTTCGCGGACGCAAGTGCTCAGCGGCCATCGACGAAGCAATTGCCCAGAGCCCCAGCCGCCGTTGAGAAAGCAAGTTGCCCAAACGCCGTCGAAGAACCAAGTGCCACAACCGCCAAGGATACAAAGCATGATTTTAAAATATCTATATAATTGTTCTGAAATGTAATTAGATCATTTTTGGTATGACTCAAATTTTAGTAAATAAAATATATATATATATAATATGTGCCATATTTCTTTGGTATCAAGACGTTACTGATCCCATACTTAGAAAAATATATTGATCATACGATTTGAGTTGCTCACAAAAATTTGGACATATTTTAAATGGACTGAAATTATTTAAATAAACCACTACTAGAAAAAGGCCTAGCCGTAAGATCACTAGTAGTGGCGCACCCCTCTAGTGGTGCTTCACTGCTATGAAAATACTAGTGGCGCACCACAACAACCATGCGCCATTGCTACTTGAGTTAGCAATGACGCATGAGTGGTGCGCCACTACTAACTGTTAGCAGTGGCGCACCAAAAACAGATGCCCCACTGCTATGAAAATACTAGTGGCGCACCACAACAACCATGCGCCATTGCTACTTGAGTTAGCAATGGCGCATGAGTGGTGCGCCACTACTAACTGTTAGTAGTGGCGTGATAGTAGTGGCGCACCACTAGTGCGCCACTGATTGCAAAAAGTGGTGCGCCACTGATAGCCTGTTTTCTAGTAGTGAACTATAATATATGTGAATCATATTTGTGTGAAAAAGAAATAAAACAGGAATATGTGGGAAAAAATATTTGGCATCTATTTATGGACGGATGGAGTATAATTTATTTATATAATATTGGAATCCATAATAATAAAAAATTCTAAATATAATATGTAACGCTATCATATTTCTTTGAAACCAAGATGTTATTAAACACATACTTGACAAAAATATTATTAGGTCATTGTTGATATGTTACTCGTATCCAAAATCGAACTATAGATTGAAACTGTTTTGCATTCTTTTCTAAAACAGAGCTGAAACTATTTTGAAAATCTAGAAAAATAATTAGAACAATTTTTGAAACCAAACAGAGCTTTGCGGCTGCTGGAAAAGATGAGCTTGCAGCTGCCGAAAAAGATGGGCGAGATCTGGTGCTGATCAGAGCCAATAGAGCGCAATAAAATAGTATGGTGTGAAGAAGTGAGATAGGACAAACCCATGTGGGTGGGACCCATGTGAGCAGCCGGAAAATCACTCTCCAAGCGAATACGAAGGAATACTTCGTCCGAGCTCACAAGTACAGAACCAGCTGCCAGCACATGATTGGCTCGCAGAGGTCCGGTAGTTACCGGCTCCGCTAGAATCGACTTTCTCCCAGACCTCTCCAGTGCCTTAATTGTCAAGGAGATGCTTCGCGTGCACACGCCTGCCCTGATGCTCTAGTGTGCACGCCTCGCCGACGACTTGAGCGTCGACGGTTAGTTTATGCCGGCGGGCACCACGACCATGATCAACATGTTCGCCATCGTGCACGGCCCAGTGGTCTGACCGGCCGGAGCCGCGTTTAGGGAGCGACCTCCACCTTGCGAAGCTCGGCACGGGCCGCTGTATAAGCTTCGAGGGGGCGCCCGCCAATGGCTGCAGAGACATGTCTGAGTGATGAACATGCCACTGGACATGGAGAAACCTCTGGCGTGCAAGGCCATGAATATGTGTTGGCGCTGCTCGCGAGGTGGTTGAGTTTGAGGCTCGAGTTGGGCGATCCCACCGGGAACAGGTTGAACCGGCAGCGAGATCGATTGGCGGAAAGAGGCGGGGGTCACGGATGAGAGACAAAAATAAACAGGACCTTTTTGGAAGAAAAAAAATGCCACATGTCAACCCTATAGCGATTCTAGACGAATTTGCACCAAGATTGCAAGTTTCTGTACTACCCCACCACGATTTACAAGTTGTTGTACTAAAATGCACCCACGCAGCAAGTTCTTGTACCTCCGGTGCAATTAGCTCTACTTTGCTTGGTGCCGGCGTCGATTAAAACAGATCTGAGGTACTTAGACCAAATAGTTCTTATAGCTACTTTTATACTACCACATATAGAGAATTTAAACAATTTGAACCCACCATACCAGCCTCAAGTCACATTCTAATTTAATTTAAACAAGAGTAAACAGAAACTGCATACATCGTACTTTGATTTCATGTGATTCAGTATTCTTGCTGATATCATGTCTATCCACACTCCAAATTCCCAAGCTGTAACACATTCAAACAATAGGAAATTCAGTATAAAAATACAAACCAAACTAAGAGCTAGGATCGAGTTTTATACCTCATGCAAGCTCTTCATAATTGTGTAAATCTTCAATTATTTGCCGTATATCGATTTTGTTCGGTGATTTTCTTAACCAACTTTTTCCGCATATCAGGGCTTCAACCATCTTTGGAGACAGTGGGTTCCTTCGTGGATTGATTACACTACCACGAGTGCTAAAACTAGATTCAGAAGCAATGGTTGAAACGGGGATAACTAAGACATCCTTTGCCACCTTGGATAAAGTTGGATACTTGTTCCTTTACCGACTCCAACAATTTATGATACTCCGTATTGAAGTCATTTGTATCCTTGTCACACAACTCTGACAAGAATCTAGACAACTCGGTATTTGTTGCCTTACTTACTATGACTTGGAAATGCTCCTTAAAATTGGACGCCCACAACCTTCTAGGATCTTCAGTACACTCTTCAAGATCAACTACAAGGAGTGCATGAGGAGGCTCGCAATTACTTGCATCTGAGTCCAATTCAACATGCCACTCAAATAGCCTAGTCAACCCATCTTCAAACTTTTTGTGAAACTTTTGGCCTTCTCCTTATCATAAATATTGGAAGAGCATAATTCCAAATATTTAATTTTGTACCGCGGATAAAGAGCAACAGACATAAATAGCCCCGGGTTTAACCCATCATGATTATCCCAATACTTATCAAACTTCGGCTTCATGTTTTGTGCCATTGCTCCTAGGCCGGTTTCTTCTTCTTTTCCACGAATCAACAACACTACTAGGAAAAGGCCTATAGCTGCAAATATTATTGCCGGCGCACCAACAAAGATGCCCGCCGGTGCTAAATACTACCGGCGCGCCATGTTTCGGCCGCGCCGGTGATGACCCAATACCGCCGGCGCAGGGAAAAATTAGTGCGCCGGGGATAAGGCTGAACCAGGTCCTGACCGAACTGAAAACCGCAGCTCCCCTTACTGCCGACGCACCACCATGTTGGTGCGCCGGTGGTAATTTGCTTACCACCGGCGCACCTACAAGGTGGTGCGCCGGCAGTAAGGTTAGCTGCAATTTTTCCTCTCCACCCCCTCCCCCCGTGGACCGCCTTTTCAGTTTTCGAAAAAATAAAAGAAAATGATAGAAAATTCAAAAAATAAAATCCTTTGAAATGCCCATGTAATATGTCATCTAGTTTCAGTGAAAATTTAAAAATATGAATTTCGATGTATTATGCAAAATGGCGTCATCTTTCGGTAAAACGGGATTTCTGGTTGCATACGACCTCCGATGAAAAACTTTTTTATATCAAAATCTATCTACGCGAAATTTCCTATCCAAATTCAATGACCTACGGTCATTTGGACAAAAAATGGATTCGTTAATTGGAAAACAGAAACAGGACTTTTTGAGATTTAAGATTTGGGTGAAAAAATTAAAAAATACCCCCGGCGCACCACCCTACTTGGTGCGCCGGCGGTAATATCTCTTATATATAATGCAAACCGTCGACCTCCTCCTCATTTTCCTCACTTTCCCCTCTTCCTTCTCTTTTCCTCCTCCTCCTCCTCCTCCTCCTCCTCCTCCTCCTCCTCCTCCTCCTCCGATGGACTCCACCAACTGCTGCACCATCGACCTCCTCCACCTCGCCCGCATGGCCTCCTCCTGCAACTACGGCTACGACCGCCTCCTCCGGCCTCCTCCGCATGGCCTCCTCCGGCCTCCTCCGCACGACCTCCTCCACATGCCTCCTCCGGCCTCCTCCAACAGCCTCAACCTCCTCTCCGGCGCCGCCCACCTCCTCCAGCCTCCTCCACCGCCCTCAACCTCCTCCGGCTTCATGTGCATGGCCACCACCTCCTCCGGCTTCCTCCACCTCCGGCCTCCCACTCCTCCACCTCCTACACCATCGCAACAACGAGAACGACAACCACGGCCTACTAGACTGGCGCAAAAACGACACCACAATTGCAGCTCACAAGATCTAGATCTAGATCTAGATCTAGGTTTAATTTTTTTTGTTTTCTGGTATAACTTACCGCCGGCGAACAAGGCAGGTGCGCCGGGGATAAACCGATTTACTGCCGGCGAACCAGCTGGTGCGCCGGTGGTAAGCCATTACCACCGGCCTGTTCCCACCGGCGGGCGCTGGTGCGCCGACAATAAATAATTTTGGTGCGCCGACAATAAGCCTTTTCCTAGTAGTGCAAGGCTATCTTATTATGCATCAACATGAAGTCATGAAAGAAGGTACTTGATGTGACATGGAGTTGCCTGGAGAATCTTACAGTCACATTATGGAAAAGCTTGAACACTGAAATAGGCTTCTTGGCTTCCAACCAGTCTTCAGCAGTGGGAGGACCACCAACTTTTGAGAATGATGATAGATAGTACTTGGATTCCTCACCTATTCTTTTGAAAGATTTTTCAAAGAGCACTATATCCTGAAGCATAAGGTAAGTTGAATTCCATCTGGTATCCACATCTAGCTAAAAGAGACCCCTCTCTGCTATCTTCTCCTTTAACACTCGTCTCTTAAATAGACCTAGCATTTCACGAGATGATTTCGCAAATAGCACAACGGTTCAGATTCTTGCAATTGATGCATTAATAGCTTCCCAACCCTTCTTCACAACTAAATTCACAATGTGAGCACAACACCTTACATGCAACAACTCGTTGTTGGATACTGTTGATTCCCAATCTTTGGTAACATTTTTCAAATATTGAATCGCACCATTATTGGAGGTTGCATTATCAGTAGTTAGGGATTTTTTCCAATTTCCCACTCAAGAAGGCATTCTTCTACCTTTCTACGAAGAGTATCACCCGTATGATCAGTTACGAAACAAAAGTTTATCACTTTGTTTTCAAGTTCCCACTGATTATTGATCCAATGTGCGTCAAACTCATGTAATTCTAATTTTGAACTGATGTCCATGTTTCAGTCATCACCATCGATGATGCCTCAAAGCTTCCTTCAATTTTGTCTTTTCTTCTAAGTATGGACTCAAGCAATAATTGAGGCTACACTCCACGTTTGTCCATATGATACTTCCAATAACAAATTTTCATAGACCCATCATTATTACTCCTGATATACAATATCGATTTTACACTTTGTCATACGATTGTTGTTTTTTACTTTGTCATAACTATTTTTTCCAATGCATATATGGTATGTTTTGTGTATGCATATTTAACATACTCTTTTAATAGTATCATTTAGGAAATGCTGGCATAATTAAAATGTAATCATGTGTATATACTAAAATATTTTCGTACACTTCTACAGTTTTTCCATAATAAAAAAATACATTATAATTTTGTATGGCATGTTCATGTTATGTTACAATAGATTTCACCGAAAATCCAATCAAATCAGTAGCATAACATTATCTTTAAAAAATAGTTCATGTCCCTTCTTTGTCCAAGTAACCTTAAATGTCTGCATGCTTAGTAAAGTATCTTACAACGTACAAAACCAATAAACATACTCCGTACCTTAAATATTTATTCAGTTTGGAATAATATCAAGTCCAGGTGTTACTAACGAGAACATTGTAGGGTGGTGTAGAGTCTTAACATAGTTTATCATTGAATTGCTTCTAATACTCTTGCTCTTTGGTGGTAATCATTTCTTGATTAAGTTCACCTATCTTGTTCATTAGAAGGATATAGTAATATGCCATAGCACGAGTGCTCAATATTTGATCGATGTCGAGATCATATCATTCCTCACATGCACCTGTATCAAGTTTCCAAACTTTATGTGCTGTAATTTTCGGAAATTTAATTCGACTCCTGGGTGCATATGCTCCCTCTACCAAAAAATTATATTTTGAAATATCGAAAAAATTTAACAAAAAATTCTACATGTACATCTTCACAATATATGTGCGTTCGTCAAGTTTCGTGAGGAGCCAATATTTTTTGTGGTCTATATAAAAAAGAAAAAACTTATCTTCTGAAAAGACTTATTTTTAGCATTGAATTTTATCTTTTTTACACACGCCACACGGCAAATTGATTTTTTATGAAAAGACTTTGTGAGCTTGTAGCACGTGAAGATGTACATGCGAATTTTTTGTTCCAATTTTTAAAATTTCAAAATATGTGTAACATGCATTTCAAAATAAAGGGAGCATATGCACCCATATGTCAAAACACCACTCATTCTATGATCTTTATATTGATTCTTTCTACAAACAAGTAATACTATAGACCCAACTCTAGTATATCACGCACCCGCAAAAAAAAAGTCTAGTATATCATGAACTTGGCTTTTTCTCGGGCTTGCTCACCTGATTCAAAATCAATCTCACCCTCACAAACCAATCAAATCTCTGGAAAATATATCATTTTTTAATGTGAGGCCGAGTCAATATTTTCAAAAAAGTTTATGTAGGAGTTCATCATGGGAGACGCTTCCCTCCTCGGTCGCCCCCGCGCGGGTGAGGGGGAGCAAGCCTAATTGCCGCCACCTGTCCATCCATGTCCTCCTCCTCCTCCTCCTCCTCCCCTCCACAACTGCCGGGTGTTGATCATGCTATACTGGCGGCGGCGGCAGGTCATCCCCCGCGTGCGTGGTAAGGAGGCGCGGCGCTCGGCGCCCCACATCGGTGCTCCTAGGCTCGATGACGGTCTGACGCGGTCGGTTGGCTCCCGTGGCGGCGACACTGCTCCTTGGCGGCGGTGCGTCGTGGTGTCCTAGCGGCGGGTGGTTGGTCGTTGCGCGTGGTTGGTCACGGTCTCCTGGCCCAGACCTGGGCCCTGTGGATCCCATCTCGGTCAGGGTGGGCCTCCTCAGGCTCAGGCATTGCTCCCTGGATGTGGACGCGGGGCGTTGGCGGGGATTGGTGGTGGTGACACTGTACGCCAGCCTGCTCCAGTGTGACGACGAAAACTTTACAGACCAGTTTGGGCTTGGCCTGACTAGTAGGGGCTCGTTGTGTTTCTGTTTTCATGTGTCCAGTCGGCTACCACGAAAGCGGTGGAGTTTGTTCCCTCCCGTGCGGCTGCGGTGCTACTACTCCTGACCCTATTGTCCCCTTCCTTCTCTCTAGGCCTAGTGACTGGTACCAAAGTGAGACGGTGACGATGCCTTCAAGATCGTGGTGGCGCATGCTAGTTTGTTGTAGTTGAGTGGAGCACTCCTAGTCGTCTGGGGTGGTGGTTTTGGGGGTGGGAATAAATCCATGTTGGCTTTTCGATGCCGACGCGGTGACCCCTACAGGTGACGTCTTTCCTTCCTGAAGAGTGGCGGGGGTACCCCTAACCAATCCGCTTCGCGTACAAGGAGAAACCCTAGGACTAGTCCGGGCAGCAACGACATCATTGCCGCTTCCTTGTTGAAGGTGTTTGTCTGGTATGCGGCGACTCGGTGTGCTAGGAAGCGGTGGGACTTCTCTGGATGGTGCATCGACTGCTGGCAGTCTTTGTTTTCGTCAACTTGTCTGTGTCGGCATTAGTTTCTTTTGTATTTTCTCTCTTTTGTCTTTTGGGCATATTGTGTTGTTTGCCCCAGCCCCAACAGTAATTCGTTGGTTGATCTATTAATACAGCGAGGTGAAAGCTTGTATCGAGGAGGAGGAATTGGTCATGGCTATCCACAAGGCAAAAGAAAGAAGTGCGGAAATTTGAATCATGGATTGACTATTTTTCATAGCCTCCGTAAATATTAGTTAGCTTTGTAAATCTGTAAGTCCAAAATATTTCTTCTTTGTTGATTGGTACAGAAGAGACCATCCATCGCATCGCATGCCGGCTATCCGCGTATCGCTAGTTGATTGGTACTCCAGGTTAGTGGCAAGACGGCAGGCCCGTACATCTCCATGTGCGGTGTGCCCATGCCGATCGGTGCATCTCCATTCCGCTCCGGTGCTCGACGACGGCCCCGCGCGCGCGCACACATGCGGCTGGCAAAGGGAAGACGCGCACGGTGATCGAATTCACTGTACTGCGTGTAATCAGCTGGAGTGTGCCGAACTCCACTGTGCAGCCTAGAATTTCTTCGACGTACGTTGCCATCAACAGCTTACTACAGTACATTTTATTTGGGTGATCGATGAATCGAATTGAAATCAATTATCAGTGCCGCAGCCGCGCGCGTACTGGTGCTACCAAACTCGCGACAAATGGCATGAATCGTACGTTCTCACCGGAGTCCAGCACATGTACGCACAGGCGCACGGCGTTGTAGCATTTTTTTTTTTTTTTTTTTTTTTTGAACAAAGCGGGCGCCAAAGGCGCTAATTTTCATTCAGCTCATATGCATAGTACATCATGAAGTACAAAGCCCTGGATTTCCAGATTTTGTAGAGAGATAGCAATTGGACAAGTACCTATATTTCTGTGAGCTGAATTTAAGCAAGAAAAGATGGGCATCGTCTCAGATCGACGAAGAGCCTGTTTAGCACAATCATGGGCTATTGTATTCAGATTTCTCTTTATATGATATATCTTCGGAAGAAGATGCTCCGACGCCTTTTTGTAGTCCGCAATTTGTTGTCGAAGTTCCCAGGGTACTTGTTTATCCGCGATCGAGTGGGCTGCCGCTGCTCTTGCCAAAGCAAGATTATCCGTGAGGAAAGTGACTCCCTGTTCTTGTATCTTTGCTGCTATATTTGAGGCAAGGAGTAGAGCAGCAGCTTCTGCGAGGATTGGCGACGAAGGCTGGATTGTTGAGGCCTGGATCATAACAGTTTCTTCCCTGTAGTCTCTTGTAAGTTGACAGTATACTCCTAGTCCTGTCTTCAGATTTTCTTGAGTATCAGAGGTACTGATTTTTCTCCAGGTCGCATCCGAAAATATTTTGCTTCCTTGAATTCTCAAATCTGAGCTAATGGTGTTCCCTGGACCTGTCATCTCCTGTTGTGTATCTGTTCTCCGTTGCGGTTCCTGTACTCCAACCTGTAATGGATCAAGTAACTCTAGATTTTGTTTTATAGCATTAGTCATGTGATGGACCTGTAAAAGAGTAATATCTTTTTTATTGAATAAACAGTCATTTCTGGCTTTCCAAAGGCACCACATAAAAGTAAGAATATTCTCAATAGTGCCATTGGGATGATTCATAGTGAGAAGCCTGCTAATTGTTTGGGTTATGGATTCAGAGGGCGAGGCTACTTGATCAATTTTCAAGTACCAAGGATGCATGAACCAGGCAGCTCTAGCATAGTTACAGAGGAAGAAAAGATGCTGATCTGTTTCCTCTAAATTGCATCTACAGCAATATTTGCTAATATGTTTACTGTACTTACCAGCTCTCACTCCTGAAGAAATAGCTTTACTAATAATTCTCCAACCAAAAGTTTTTATCCTGGGAATTATGTTGTTATTTTTCCAAATTGACTGTAGGATGAGCTTAGTGTTTGCACTAACCTGTCTTGGTCTTGGCTCCCCATTTTCGAACAAATTGTCTAGGCCAACTCTGTAAGCACTTTTGGAATTGCATTTACCTGTAGGTGTTAGTTTCCAGCAAAGGCAATCTTCCTCTTCAGCATTTATAATTGGAGTGTTCTTGATTCTTTGCGCCATCTGTTCCTGAAATAAAGTGTTAATTAGCTGTTCATTCCACAATTTCTGCCCTGGCATCCACAGATCTTTAACTTGACTTGGGTAGGAGTAGTTTTCTGGTTGAATAATCAAAGAGTCGTATATCTGATTCCATCCTTCACACCAGGGTGTGCTCCAAATCGAAATCTGGCCCAAAGTGAGTTGGTAGAAAGTGTGGGCTTTGAGAATGGGTAAGATTTTAAGGACAGAGGCCCAAAAGGCTGATTTGGGTGCATTTGAATTTGGGCGCCAAAGGGAAGAATCGGGAAAATATTTCGATTTCAGGACTTGGTGTAGAAAATTGTGTGGTTGATTAGCAAGTCTCCAAGCCGCCATAAGAATTAGACCCTGATTTATGGCCTGCAAATTTCTAATACCAAGGCCTCCTTCTTTTTTTGGTATACATATATCTTTCCAAGCCCTAAGGCATAAGCTCCTGGAATTTGTGTCTTTTCTGATACCTGTCCACCAAAAGTTTCTAATAATAGCTGTGAGTTTAGCAATAAATTTTTTCGAGAAAAGAATATTTGACATATAGTAGACTGGGATAGATGAGAAAACAGATTTTATTAGTTCCGGTCTAGCTGCATGAGAAAGTTGGTCAGCTTTGTAGGTTGAAAGTTTGGTTTTGAATTTATCTATAACAAAGTTATAAGCGAGCATTTACGTCTTTCCCTGGAATGATAAGAGGATGTCCAAGATGTATAAAATTGGAATCTATAATAGAAACAGGGAAAATGTTACGGATCATATTAATTGTATGGTCGTCAACATGCTTACTGAAAAGAATCCCCGACTTTGTCCAATTGGGTGTTTGGCCCGATCTGTTACAGAATTCCTGGAGCACCTGTTTCATTTTTGTCGCTTCTTGTTCTGTAGCTTGTCCACATACTAAGAGATCATCTGCAAAAAGCAGCGAATGAATGGGTGGACAGTTTGGTCCCAATTTAATACCTGCAAAATCATTCGCAGCCATGGCTTCCTGCATAGCAATTGACAATTCATTTATGGCAAGGACAAACAAGTACGGCGATAACGGACATCCTTGTCGTATGCCTCTGTCACCTTTAAATTTAGCAAAAGCTTGACCATTAATAATAACCGAAAAGGTCGGTGACGAGACACAAGCATGTATGAGATTTATGAAATGACCATGCAGCCCTTTACGTGTGAGCGCTTGAACAATGAAGTTCCACTCTAATCTGTCAAAAGCTTTGGCTAGATCTATTTTTAGCATGAAAGCTTTATGTTTCCAGGAACTAAGAGCAAAGGAGTGAGAAATTTCTTGTGCAATGATAATATTGTTGCTAATTCTCCTACCCTCGATAAAAGCTTGTTGTGAAGGATGTATGTAATCCGGTAGATGTGGTTTAAGTCTATTGGCAATACATTTGGCTATAACTTTGTAAACTACATTGCATAGACTAATTGGTCTGTAATCCGCAGGAACAAGAGGAACCAGCTTTTTCGGAATAAGAGCAATATGTGTGTCATTTATATGGCTAGGCATGATACCTGTTTCAAAGAAAGTTCTTACCAGTTGAGTGACATCTTGTCCAATCCAACTCCAAGTAGCTATATAGAATTCCACATTGAATCCATCTGGCCCGGGAGAGGCATTCCTCTTCATATCTTTCAAAGTATCTAATATTTCTTTTTCATCCGGGACAGTGTAAGTATAATCGTCCAGATTCTGAGGAAGTTGGGTGTGTATGAATGGCCTGCCATTGTTAGCTTGAGAGGAAGAAAATATAGATCGGAAGTAGTTAACAAAAGTATTACTTATTTTGTCAGGCATGTAGTGAACAGTGTTATTTTCATCCTTAACAGAAACAATAGTATTCTTTCTTCTTCGCTTAACAATGGCTCTATGAAAGAAAGCGATATTTCTGTCACCATCTTTGACCCAATGTTTTTTGGCTCTTTGCATATAGGAGTCAGTTAGTTTTGTCAAAGTTTGTTCATACCTTATGCTTAGAGCAGCCTCTTTAGTATGATCTTGCTGCTGATTTGGCTTCATTTGAATTTCTCTGATTTGATCCTCTAGATTTGATAACTCCTGTTGCAGCGGCTTCTTTTTCTTGCACCACACTCTTAGTTGCCCTGCAAGATGATTAGTTCTATGCGAAAAAGATTTGTTTCTAGAATTATTCCAAGCCTTTTTTGCATAATCATTGAAGTCATTTTCTTTTAGCCACCAATTTTCAAATTTAAAGGTCTTTTTAATCTTTCTGATTTGGCCTTCAGTGGAGAGCAAAATAGCAGCATGATCACTAAGGGTATGGAAAATAGGCATATTATAAACATTGGAAATGGGAAAAACATCACACCATTCAGCATTTGCAAGACATCTATCCAATCTTTCATAAGTCGGTTTGGATGAAAAACGTTTATTCGTCCAAGTGTAAGCCGGGCCACTAAAACCAAGATCAAATAAACCACAATTTTTAACAAAGGATCTGAAAGCATACAAGCGACTACGATTTATATTAGTGGTATTCTTGTCCATATCATACAAAAGCTCATTCATGTCGCCCATACATAGCATAGGAAGCGTTGAGTTATCATGCACAAAAGCTGCAACTTCTTCCCAGATAGCACTAGTTTGTCGATGATACGGATCACCATATATACAGACTAAGCCAAACTTAAGGTTTCTAGTGCTATAAACAACGGTAGCTAGGATAACATGGAAACTAGAACTATGCACGGACACTTGAAGCTCGTCGTTCCACATCAACCAGAGCCCGCCCGAGCGTCTTCGAGAGGGCACTACAAAGCTATTTGACATGTTAAACCTAGCATTTAAGTCATCACAAGTGAATCTGGAATTTTTGATCTCGGATACGAATATTACCTGAGGTTTAGCGGAAGCAATCATCCGGGCAAGATACACCATCTTGTTACTGCCAAGGGTCCTGCCCATACCTTGGCAGTTCCATCCTAAGGCTTTCATGGCGCCCGTGGCGCCTTAAGGGCTGGCGCCGCTGCCTCGAGATCCAATTCCATGCTTGCTCTCCCAGAGTCTTCACACACAGTTTGTGTAGCAACATTGCTAGAGGTGCCCAGTTGAGTTTGGCTTTGAACATTTGCCTGGCTTCCGGCTTCATCACTGCCAACACCGCCATCCATACCCACATAGTACTCGCTAGCCATTGGAGGAGGTGAGAAAGCTCCTTGTTGAGAGTTCTGCGTAGCCAAAGAGTGAGACGGCGACGGCGTGCGTAGGGGCCAGGGGTCGTGCTCTGCTCGGCCAGCCGAGCTGCTGAGAGCCGGCGATGCACAATCTGGAGCAGCATTGGGGACACCAGATATCCCCAGATTCTTGCCAGCACCTCTGCCATAAGCATTGCCCACAGCCATTCCTTCAGCTCGGCGAATACGATGCCAGGTGGAAGCACCAGGTTTATGGTGAGTAATCCCAGCAATTCCGTGGCCAATTCCAGCATTGGCATTTTCTTCCACATCCCAACCTGAAGGTCTACGTCGATTCCTGCTCCTTGTAGCGGAAAGAGAGGGGTTGGGATTTGACCTTGATATGTTGGAGAAGCTTGGCCTTGCCCCGAGGATCCCTCCTCCACCTCTCTGGTCGGTGAAGCCTTGATCTGCAGAGGTGACATCTCCGAGACCTCCTCCTCTCTCCAGATGTGCGGCAAGAGAGGAGCCGGCTCCGATAGCCGGCGGCTGCATCTGGGCGAAGAGGATCTGGCTCTGCGCGCCGGCGCCGCCGCTGGGAGGGATCTGCACCGCCTGCACATCGGCATCACCCCCTCCTCCATCTTGTCCCGCCGCCGGCGCTGCACGCTTCGCCACCGGCGGAGAGGCGAAATCGAGAGCGGTGCTAGAACGCTTGGGGAGAGATTTGGTCGGTGGAGGGAGCTGTGAGATGTGGGGAAAAGAAGCCGGGTCGATTTGAGGAGGGCGGTGTGAATTGGGAGATTCCCCTGGCAGCATTTGGGCACTTGGATTCATGGCAGATTGTAGGTTTGCAGTAGTAGTAGCCTGGGGGATTTGATAGGCGTTTGCAACTTGCAGCGGTTCCTTCCCAGCTCTCATATGCTCATACTGATGAAAGGTATCTGGGGTTGAAGACGAGGGGCCAAATATATTAGTAGTTTGACCAGGCGCCCCAATTTTGTCTGTACTAGGTTGTTGGTTCTGTTGGCCCAAAAGTAGCCCATGTCTTGCTTCGCGGCCCAGATTTTCCAGAATATATGCTTCTTCCTCTAACGGGTATGGCAGAGAAGTTAAGTCCAGAGAACCAGCTGGACTGTGTTGGCCTTGTTGTATGACTGTATGTGGGCCCCCACTTCTCACTTTTTCTCCTGGATTATTCTCGAAACCACCTCTTCCAGCACTAGCAGTGGCACCAACTGTCTGTCCAACGTGTCCTCCATGCAGATTGGCAATAATCAGAGCACCGCTTTGAGTCTGGTTCCCGCCATCAATGCTTCTTGGTGGATGAACAGTACATTTGTTCATCTGCTGTTCATGCTCTTTTGCTGAAAATTGATCTCCAAACTGCAATCTTCTTTTTGTAATGGCTGTATTTGATTCTTGGCCTGCCTTTTGCTTCCACTGATCTTCTCCAATGGCTCTCTGAAATCTGTCAATGTTTGGGCTTTGCAAAGAATTGAAGATTGGATTGCTCCCTTCAGACTTGAATCTCTAGATTTATTGGAATATCTGCCGGCTCCACTGTCCAAGAACCGTAACGCTGAAATGGAATCTGTTGAGCTTGATCTGCCTGGCCCGACCGAATTTTTTCTGCAACAATCCTTTGCCTGAGATGACAATTTCCCACTGTGTGAAACATAACACCACAGAAAACACAGATTCTTCCAATCTTCTCATAATTCAGATAAGTGATTCCTGCTTCATTGGCTGAGAAAAGAAGCTTAACACGATCATAAACAGGCATTCCCACCTTGATTTTGGCAATCCCCCAGATGTAATCCGGCCTTGATTCTAGCATAACTTGTCTCAGCTCATGAAATTCGGATTGAGTGCCAACTAGATTGAGTATATCTTTAAGAATCTTGAAGGATCTGTGCTTTTTTGGAATCCCGTAGGCTCTAACAGTAGCATACACATATTCAAATTTGTAATCCCCTTTCTCAATCTCTTTCCCTGGACTCTCAAATTCTATCAGCATAACCTCAGATCCTACTGTCCATGGTTGCTTTGTAAACACAAACATCATGGCTTCAAAGGAGGAGAAGTGTGCTCCGAAAATCAGCTGATTTACCTGAGATACTTTGTAGAAGTTGTTCCTCCAGGCCCTTGTCATAGCTTGCTGTACTGAACTAAGAGATAGAATCTTCGGTGTTCCTCCTGAGCATGCAACTTTCAGCAACAGAGTAAATTCCTCCTTTTCTTCCCCTTGATTCTGCTGATTCTGATCTTGGCCTGAGAGACTCATAGCTTGCAAACCCACTGATAGCAATGGTATTTCAGGAGCTTCCAGCGCTGAAGGGATATGCAATGAAATATCCCCATCTCTTGCCATGGGTGAAGCTTGCTGTTGCCTTTCCATGAGAACCTTTCTTCCTAGATCTGCATGTGACGGACTCGAAACTGGCTAAGGAGAGAAAGAGGAGGGATTTGAGGCTAGGAATCGGAGAGATGTGAAGAGCGGATTGAATGGAAAGATTTTTGGGGAAGATTTTAGGAGAGATTAGAGGCAGGGGAAGGGGAGGGAGGGTGGTGGTTGCAGGGCATCACGCCATTCTCCACGGGGGTAGTCTCCCATTAGTGACCAGCCGGATTCCAGTCACCTGGTTGTTACGCCCGAATAGAATGCTCTATCGGAACTTGAAATTGAGAAATTTGAGGGCCCGTTCGAAGAAGCGCCACGTTGTAGCATTTCATTCAGAGGAAGACGCGCGGGCGGCAACGCCTGCCCTGCTAGGCACGCAGGCGGCGGCAGCACCTGCCACTGTCTACGACGCCCACTTCAAGCGGCAAGCTAGAGCGTGTAATAGCAGGCTCTGCTCCCCTTCCACGCGCGCATCATCACCCACCGCTCGCGCTGGGTCACTTCGCCGGCCTTCATATTCATATTCATGCCGGCCGTGCCACACCTCACAGGCGCTCGAGCGCACCGCATCAACTCACTGCCGCGCCGGCGCCGCTGCCTCCCTCGTTCTCTCTAGCTACGTCCCAGTGCCAACCAAGGTTTAAAATAACACGTTAAATGAGATAGCGGTAGCCTCTTTCAAATAGCTAAAAAGTCATTTGTACTTTTAGAAGGAGTGCCATGGCACGCATAGCATCTACCCTATACACGCCGCCACTGACTGCGATGGCCTCCTATTCACTCTTAACAACTTCGACGACTTTGCTAGGTGACGCCTACCCCGTGCTGGGGCTTCACTCTCTTACATGACCTAGTGGCGCCTGCCTATTACGTTTTCAACGTTGAGGCTATGGATGAAAACAAATTAAGGTCAAACGAACTCTACAGCATTAGAACAATTTGATGGAAAATAAACGAAGTTGTGTAGACACATTAATACTTTATGCGATCACTAGTGTACATACACATGCAATGCACGTTTTAGCATTAACACATTATAGAACGAAGGTGTATGGAAAATAAGTAATGCAGTGCAATGCTAAATGGTGGAGCCAAATAAACAGTGTTGATGCATGAAAGAAAAGGCAATCCTCCCGTCTATTAGTGATTTAAGGGAAAAGTGTAAAAAAAATATCAATTGTTTTTAGTATTCCATGAAAAATAGCAAAAACATGTTTTTTTTTCTTCAAAGGAACTAGGATCTGCTAAGAGAAACAATAATTGGTGGCCCCTCCACTTGTGCAGGTTGCCAAGTTGGCTTTGCTTGCCTGCTAGTGCAAGGCACGGCTATGACCTTGCTTATCCAAACAAATACAGTATCTCTTCTTGGCTTTCCCTATAAACTGAACTATTATATGGTTGCCTACTGAGACATGGCCGATTGAAATTGTAATGTGGCTTTAAGATAATTCATATAGGATCATATTGACTTCTCCATGTCAATAATTGATTTAATAAAATAACTTTGTGAGCTTTGAGAGGATTCTACCTATATTAGGCAAATTTAAATGTTGCTTTGTAACCTCAAATATTGTTGCCTTGTGATACAGATCAACTACTATTGCCTCGAGTCCCTGGTTGCCTTCTTGATTAAGGCCTCATGATCCAAATGACCTATCTTTCCCTTAACTGATCCATTTGTTCCTGATATTGCCTAAGAAAGAATTCCCTAGAATAGTTCTTGATTCCCTTTAGCTAGTCTCCAATATAAAAAATGTCTCCAGAAAATATGGAGGCAAACATTTTAACATAACTCCCCATTTCTTTGCCTTTGTTGTATCATTTTAAGGAAAGAAAGATATTTGGAGACTAGGAAGATCAAGATTTTGTAGGGTTCGTAGCATAAAAACAAAATAATTCTACTGCGAGAACGAATAAAACCAAGATCCAATCTATGAAAAAAGCCAAGATCTAATCTATGAGATAGGTGCAACGAGATAGATTAGAAACTAACCCTCGAAGATCCAAAACCTTAACGAGATCAGATCTCGTGGTTGATGAAGAGGTTCCTTCCGGTGTTGCGATCCGACAGCACTTCCGTACTCGGTCGCACTTACGGTATCAATGATGACGCCCTATCCCCGTTTCAGCGGGGCAGCAGATATAGTAGATCCCCTTGGAATCCAAGCAGCACAACGGTGTGGTGGTGGTGGTGGCGGAGAATTCTTGTAGGGTTTCGCCAAGCCTGCGCATGATAGAGGGAGGAGGGAGAGAGGGAGTGGCTAGGGTTCCAGGGGATGTTGTACTACGCCCCAACCCTCCCTCCCTCTTATATAGGCCTGGGGCCCTGCCTTGGCCCCTCCTCCCAACCGTAGGGTCGGCCAAAAAAAGGGGGACTTTCTCCCCAAGTTAAGTCCTTATTTTCAAGGGATTTGATCTTATCCACATGATTTAGCCGCATGGGCCTTGGGGGGCTGGTGTGCCTGGCCCATGTGTACCTATGCAACCCCCTCTAGTCCATGTTGGTCGTCCGGGATAGGTAGGCCCCACTATGGTACCCTCCAGAACCTTCTAGAACCTCCGATACAATACCGAAAAGTCCTGAACTTTTCTGGTAACCCTGAAAATGACTTCCCATATATGTATCTTATTCTCCGGACTATTTCGGATCTCCTCGTGATTTCTTGGATCCCATCCGAGACTCCGAACAACATTCGGTCTCCATCTTATATTCCATATCTACTTAAACAACATCGAACCTTAAGTATGTCACCCAATGGTTCGCGAACTATTCAGACATGATCGAGACACCTCTCCGATCAATAACCAATAGGAGATCCATAATGGCTCCCACATATTCAACAATGACTTCGTGATCGAAAGAACCATTAACATATGATACGGATTCCCTTTGTCGCATGATACTTAACTTTATCCGAGATTCGATCATCAGTATCTCCATACTGTTATCACCAGAATTTGACCAAGTCAGAGGTGGGCCGCGATCAAGATGGTTTGAAGAAATATATATATAGAAGGAGTGCGTGGATCGGCCTTTTATACCAAGTTGGGCTTAATTGCCCGGATGTCTGTAATATATTAGATCGCATCTTAGTTTAGAGATAGAATCTTACTCGTGCACGGTTTAGTGCATGCCCACATTAGAAAGTCCCCTGGACTATAAATATGTACCTAGGGTTTATGGAATAAGCAACAACTCACGTTCAACCCAAAAACAAACCAATCTCGGCGCATCGCCAACTCCTTCGTCTCGAGGGTTTCTATCAGGTAAGCGACATGCTGCCTAGATCGCATCTTGCGATCTAGGCAAGACAAGCCCCACGTTGTTCATGCGTTGCTCGTACTCGAAGCGCTTTTGATGGCGAGCAACGTAGTTATCATTAGATGTGTTAGGGTTAGCATTGTTCTTCGTTTAAGCATGCTTACGTAGTGCAACCCTTGCATATCTAGCCGTCCTCACGCCTATCTCAGGTGTGGGGCGGCACCCCGCTTGATCATTATTTAGTAGATCTGATCCGTTACGATTGCTTCTTGTTCTACAAGGATTAGTTTAATATCTCGCAATAGTTTGGCCTTACAAAGGGGGAGGATCCTGTGGCACGTAGGGTGGCGTTCGCAAGTCCTAAACGGGATGTTCCTAGGATCAACTTCATGTTGGTTTTTTGGCCTTGTTTAGGATCGGCTTACGAGCACCGTGCGTGGCCATCCGGCCCAACCCGGAGTAGGATGATCCGATTATGTGGTGAAAACCCTAAATCGTCGTAGATCTCATTAGCTTCATCTTGATCAAGCAGGACCACCAAGTATTCGTACACCCCGTACGGATCATGGGTGGATCGGCTCTTTGAGCCGATTCACGAGATAACTCGAGAGCCGATCGAGGCTCGTATTTAACGTTTACATGTATGCCCTGCAGGAAACTAAGCGAGGCAATATCATCACCTTCCCGACCAGGTATAGGTCGGGTGGCACGCCCTTGCACTTCGCAACGCCGCGTGTGACCGGAAGAGCATTGCGGGCCGTCGCTCGGAGGGGTCTCGGCCAGCCGCAGCTCTAGGCTCCCCCGGCTCTACGGTGTTGACAAGGCCGCTGCCCGCCGGTGGGTTTTGGCGAGTCAACACATTCCGGCACGCCCGGTGGGACAATCGTCTACATCAACCACATCGCCATCTACATCCGAGATGGCGGACGGCACGCCGGTCACCTACGAGGATCTGCTCGACGACCTCAAGAAGCAATACAACGAGATCAAGGCTACCCTCGAAGCCGACCTCATCGGCTCTTTTCGGAGAACCCGTTCGGTGGCATCGGATGGAAGGGGTTCTCACCGGAAGGTGCACTCGATGGGGTAGACCTTTCTTCCCCGTCGGAGGAACGCACCGAGGGTCCGCGGCAAGAGATCAACTACCCGGTGGCTCACTCGCTACACCGCCACTCGAGAACTTGGTTAACGTGCTGGAGCGTGTCGCCCTGCGCGTGATCCGAGAGATCATGAGCCACCGGTACTCGCCGTCGGGACCAGCTCTCGGGACGCATCAAGGAGAATTGCCATTCCGGTCCCGTCCACCGCTGCCATTTGCGTTGGCAGCACTCGCTGAAGTGCCGACTACACCGGCATTCCTCGTTTACAGAATTGGTGGCGACCCCAGTGACTACCAGTTCTTAATGGAGGCGCCTAAGGAGATCCCTCATGGGTACGCATGCATGTATGTGCCGGATGGTGGTGACTGGGCACTCACTAACCAGGCCACAACATCGGGGACTCCGGCGAAGACAGGAGGAACGTCGGCGACAGAGCAGACGTGGCTAACTAAATACGCCGCACCGACGAAACTCCCGAGCCCAGCTCCTGCAGCTGGCTCAGAGCTGGAAAAGCAAATGTGGCAGGCCAAGTACGCCACCCCGGCGAATCTTCAGAGTGCAACTCCTACGGCCAGCACGGCGGATCAGATCAGTACCATACCGAGAGACCAGTTCGGCATGATGCCGAAAAGAAGGGCGGTCGGCTATTCCAAGCCGTACCCCGACGATTACGAGATGATCCCGCTGCCACCAAAATATCGGCTCCCCGACTTCTCCAAATTCGAGTGGATCGGATGGCTCCAGCTCCATCGAGCACGTCGGCCGATATTTGGCTCAACTAGGACCGGCTTCAGTGTCGGATCAGCTACGCGTGAGGCTCTTTTCACAGTCCCTCACGGGATCGGCTTTTGGATGGTACACCTCTCTACCAGCGAACTCCATCCAGTCTTGGAAGCAATTGGAAGAACAGTTCCATATGCAACACCATTCCGAAGCTTCCGAGTCTGGCATTGCCGATCTAGCACAACTACGTCAGAAGCGCGGGGAAACGGTGACAGAATACATCCAGCGCTTCAGGAATCTTAGGAACCGATGTTATTCGGTTCGTATAACCGAAAAGGAAGCGATCGAGTTGGCGATAGCAGGCCTTGCAACACAGCTCAAGGACATGGCCTCCCAAGCAGATTATCCCTCACCGGCGCACATGGTTCAGAAACTATCGGCATATGAACAGCGCCATCCCGACCTGTACCAAGACAAGTTCAAGCGTGCAGTAGTCATGGTCGATACGGAGGAGGATGAAGTGCCTGCGGGAGGCCAAGAGATAGCAGTGGCTGAGTGGACTCAGGGGGGAACCCCCGTGGCCTGCAAATGGGTAAAGCCACCAGGGCCGCCCAGGGGATTTGATTTTGACGTGACCAAGACTGAACAAATCTTCGACCTCCTGCTTAAGGAGAAACAGTTGACGGTTCCTGAAGGTCTCAAGTTCCCCACGGCGAAAGAGCTAAACGGAAAGCCGTACTGCAAATTCCACAACTCGCTTTCCCATGCCACCAACGACTGCCGGTGTGGCGTCAGCACATCCAAGCGGCGATAGAGAAGGGGCGGCTAATTTTCAACCAGTACGCCATGAAGGTCGACACCCAACCCTTCCCCGCCGTTAACATGGTAGGAATCACCTACCCCGAAGGTTGCCAGCCCGGCCCCTCGTTCAGCATCAACATGGTAGGGCCTGGAAACCACTCTGGCAAAGATGGAGATGAGGGCAGCTGCTCTCACAGCAAGGATACGGATGAGGCCGCTCCATGCGATCGGCTCCGTCATGATGGCAAGCGCTATGTCACGGAGGGAGAGGTGAAGAATATAAGATATCAGCGACCCCTCTCTCGATCACCTCCTCAACAAATATGTTAATCAGTATGGTCAACGCCGGCGACCCTATTACGGTGATAGAGAAGATCGTTTGGCTAGAGAAGCCGAAGATATCGTCGGCGAGGATCACGATGAGGAGGAGCATGAGCGCTATGCCACGGAAGCATCAAGGGAGCAAGACGACAACGCCAGGCATTGGGACTGCCCCTTCTTCGTACACTCGCTGGGATTCAGGAATGAGCCGATTGCCCACAATCGGCAATTGCCCGAATGCAATCGAAAAAGAAGGAGGCAGCCAACGTGTCCGTGTTCGAGCGCTTAGGGCCTCTCCCACCACAAAGCAAATGCGCCGAGTCACCTCGTTGGGCAGATCTTGAAGATTCGGAAGACGAGGGAGAAGTGGAAGAAGACAGGTACCACCGGCCAAGGTGGTGCCCCGACGGACTCAGCCGTTCCCGAAGCGCGAGGTTCAGCGATTGCGCGGCCTGGAGGAAGCCGAAAGGTTGTACCTGCATACGCTAAGAAAGGCACGGCCCGATCTCGGCTGCAAAGGTTCAGCGAACCCTGGATGAAGAGGGTCGTCCACGGAAAATGGAGTGGCGCCCTAAACAGAGGAAAGCCGATGATGAGACATCGGCTGGCACAAACATGGTACTCGTCTTGCCGACGGAGCGTAGCGCTCCACGACTCTACGGAGCACACAAGGTGGACGACAAGCAGGCGCATCAAGTCGGAGGTTGGGTTGGTTTCATCCAGCTCGACCAAGTAGCAAGATCAAACCAATGGGCAAACCAGGAGAGGCTGATCCTTGTGATCGGCCCCAAAAATTTACGAAGGGAACGTACAAGACCTTCAACGAACAAGTAACGTGGAGGCTGATTCCAGCAATCGGCCAAAATTATCCTCACCTACCTCTCTCGCTCGGGTTCAACATATTATCCAACGGAGCCGATACCATCAATTTTCTTGACAGAATCGGCTCGGGGGGGCACCCAGGTATATGGAAATATGAGGGTATACAACAGAAGCATCTCATCTTTTGTTGATGGTTATTGGAATATGGGGGCCGATGCACAGGTCGGCCGCAAAAAAAAAAAAAAAAATGAAAATTCGAAAGTTTTCGAACACAGCCGATGCAGGGCCATCGACTCAAGGGAAATTTCTTCAAGGACAATGTCAGGAGCAGCATGCCAAGAATCAAGAAACAGCCGATGCGTAGCCATCGACTACGGTTGTGCGAGGATTATCCAATCCGTGGGGTTAGTACGAGCTGGGATGGAAGATTATCGACTGTCGAGAGGAAGAAAGAGCACATTCTCGCCTCGAGTAAGAACTCGGGGGCAGCTCACCTTGAAGGCTTTCCGCTCGGAGAGGCCGATTTGTGTTCAAATCGGCTGACGCTACATAAGGAATTTCCCCGCACACAATCAGGCCCAGGTCTACACAGTTCATGCGCGTATTCCTCGTCTCTGTTTTACATCGGCTGAGACTCGGGGGGCAACAGGCCTGGTAGATCGCTCTGTTGAAGGGCCGGTGCGTTGTTATCGGCTCATCACACATTGGCAAAGTGGGCAAATCGGCAAGGTCAGTAGGAGAGGCAAATCGGCTCAATCAAACTCAGAAGAAATCGGCAAAATCAAAGTGGGGAACAATTCTTCATTGATAAGCGGGATTTCTTACATAAAGAGCTGAATTGCTCTCAAAAGGAAATACGAGGGGATACATTGCCCCATCTACCACTACTGACCCTATGACAGAGGTCCTATCTACGGGCCGTCATTGCCCTCATCGTCATCCTCCGAGCTCTCATCGGCACCGCCGCCGATGGGCTCCTCGTCGCTACTCCCGTAGCCCTCCACGGGGGCTTCATCCCCGTCTTCGTCGTCACTGCTGTCGTCGTCCCACCACATGCGGAGGCGCTTCGCTGGCGGGTAGCCCTCGAGGGAGTCGTCGTCGTCGTCGTCGTCTTCTTCTCCCTCTTCTTCAGAGGTGGGGCAGCCGTCCCAGGAGAACTGGTCGTCCTCGCTTTTGGGCTCCAGTTCCCCATCGGCAAGGAATTGGAGATCTTCGTCCCCGCTGGTCAAGGACTTGTCGTCCTCAGACCAAATGGAGGAGGCATGGCTCTCCTCGTCCCAGTCTTCCGGGGCACGAATTTCTGGCGGCGTCTCGCGGGAGGAGTTGGACCCGTAGGAAAACTCGGAGGAAGAGGAAGAAGACATGGCGGCACTGAGGGTTTTTGGTGCTGATGCGAGAAGGACGAAGGGGACGCAAATTGTTTAGAACGGTTAAATAAAGGGGATATGGGAGAGATTCAATGCCACAGCAGTTTCCGAGGAGGTGTTGCCCAACAGGAAAATTTTACGGCCACGTGGAGAAGTGGAAGGGGCAAGGCATCATGATGCGGATTCTGCGGCAGCTCTGCTCTGCCATGACATGACCCGACGAAAGAAAGCGTAATGATTTTGGAAATGTCATTTCCAAAACCAGGGGGGCATGTGTTATCACCAGAATTTGACCAAGTCAGAGGTGGGCCGCGATCAAGATGGTTTGAAGAAATATATATATAGAAGGAGTGCGTGGATCGGCCTTTTATACCAAGTTGGGCTTAATTGCCCGGATGTCTGTAATATATTAGATCGCATCTTAGTTTAGAGATAGAATCTTACTCGTGCACGGTTTAGTGCATGCCCACATTAGAAAGTCCCCTGGACTATAAATATGTACCTAGGGTTTATGGAATAAGCAACAACTCACGTTCAACCCAAAAACAAACCAATCTCGGCGCATCGCCAACTCCTTCGTCTCGAGGGTTTCTATCGGGTAGCGACATGCTGCCTAGATCGCATCTTGCGATCTAGGCAGCACAAGCCCCACGTTGTTCATGCGTTGCTCGTATCGAAGCGCTTTTGATGGCGAGCAACGTAGTTATCATTAGATGTGTTAGGGTTAGCATTGTTCTTCGTTTAAGCATGCTTACGTAGTGCAACCCTTGCATATCTAGCCGTCCTCACGCCTATCTCAGGTGTGGGGCGGCACCCCGCTTGATCATTATTTAGTAGATCTGATCCGTTACGATTGCTTCTTGTTCTACAAGGATTAGTTTAATATCCGCAATAGTTTGGCCTTACAAAGGGGGAGGATCCTGTGGCACGTAGGGTGGCGTTCGCAAGTCCTAAACGGGATGTTCCTAGGATCAACTTCATGTTGGTTTTTTGGCCTTGTTTAGGATCGGCTTACGAGCACCGTGCGTGGCCATCTGGCCCAACCTCGGAGTAGGATGATCCGATTATGTGGTGAAAACCCTAAATCGTCGTAGATCTCATTAGCTTCATCTTGATCAAGCAGGACCACCAAGTATTCGTACACCCCGTACGGATCATGGGTGGATCGGCTCTTTGAGCCGATTCACAGGATAACCCGAGAGCCGATCGAGGCTCGTATTTAACGTTTACATGTATGCCCCGCAGAAACTAAGCGAGGCAATATCATCACCTTCCCGACCAGGTATAGGTCAGGTGGCACGCCCTTGCACTTCGCAACGCCGCGTGTGACCAGAAGAGCATTGCGGGCCGTCGCTCGGAGGGGTCTCAGCCAGCCGCAGCTCTAGGCTCCCCCCGGCTCTACAGTGTTGACAAGGCCGCTGCCCGCCGGTGGGTTTTGGCAGTCAACACATACCTAGTTCAATCTCGTTACTCATAAGTACTCTTTACTCGTACCATGATATGATATCTCTTGTGACCAAGTCACATGCTTGCAACCTAATTGAATGACATTCCACCGAGATTGCCCAGAGTATATCTATTCGTCATCTAGATGGACAAATTCCAGTCTTGATCCATGCGCTTCAACTCATGATTTCAGAATACCCAATGCCACCTTTATAACCGCCCAGTTACGAAGTGGCGTTTGATGTCATCAAAGCATTCCTCCGGTGTTGGTGATTAACAGGATCTCATGGTCGAAGGATTAGGTTACTATGTACTTGAGAGCTACAACAAAATAAACTTTAATGACTTGATCTTATTGCTATGCTTACTACGGGTATGTGTCCATCATATCATTCTCATAATGACAATGTTCATGATCAGGAAACATTGATAATCAATTAATCAACAAGATAGTTTAAACGAGAGACTTACTAGGGACTCCGGTTTGTTTACAAAACACGCATGTATTAATGCTTCTAATTAATACAATTTTAGCATGGGATATAAACATTTATCATGAATACTAAGATATAATAATAACCACTTTATTATTTTCTTTCGGGCATATCTCCAACATATTTAGTTTAGGAATTATTTTTAATATTTTGTAATATAATTTCTTGTGACATTGTAATATCCTTTATTGCCTAATGAAGATTTGTACAATCTTCCTTGATTATTGTAATAATTATTTATCATTTAATTTTAAATTGTTCTCAACATGAAATATTATTAATTATTTACTTTTAGGATTCAAATTTCATTCAAATTATTATTTGAATATATTTTTTCATGTTTGAATTTGAATTCAAATTGTTTCCCTCAACACACCAGAATTCAAGAAAGGTCATGTCGAAATTTTTCGCACTCACGTCGATGAGCTGAATCAATTCCATTGACGTGAGAGAAACATCGATCTCTTTGTATTTTATATGAATGCGTGAAAATTCTCCGGATTTTCTATTCATGAATGCATTGCACACCTATGTGTAATCTCTACTTGTGGCCTCTAAACCTAGGATGTCATAATAACATTTCTCAGATGAGGTGTCTTTGCAGGAAGAAAACCCACTACTAGATAGTAAAATTCTGCCATTAGTCCCATTGTTATATGAGGAGATTCTGGCGAGTTATCCCCTTACGTCCATTGCACCAGGGTGCTACAACGATTACGCCGATAAATTGTCACTAGTTGAATAAGTAGAGCAGTTCGATAGCATTTGGCTATTGTCAAGTTAGGCGGTGCAAACTGCGGTGTACTCTTCTCTTAGTTTGTGCAATATCTAATGTTGGAACAAGAGCCTTTTATCATTTTTTTTGTTGTTTTTTTCCTATATTTATTTGAGTTAGTTTTCTAGTGTTTCTGAAGTAAGATTTTACCTCTTCCACCCTTCTTCCTTGGTAATTTACATGGGTGCTAAAAGTGTTGTTTTTGTCATCGGAAATTCAATTCGGCTCCTGGGTGCGTATGCACCCTCTACCACAAAATCATATTTCGAAATGTCGAAAAAATTTAACAATTTTTTTTACATGTACATCTTCATAATATATGTTCGTTCGTTAAGTTTCACGGAAAACCAATATTTTTTGTGGTCTATATAAAAAAGAGAAAACTTATCTTGTGAAAAGCATTATTTTTAGCACTTAGTTTTGTCTTTTTTACACACGTCACATGATAAATCGATTTTTTATGAAACAACTTTGTAAGCGTCTAGCACGAGAAGATTTACATGCGAATTTTTGATTTCAATTTTTTTGAAATTCAAAATATGTGTAAGATGCATTTCAAAATTGAGGGAGCATATGCTCCCATGTTTCAAAACACCACTCCCTTTTGTCATGAGCTAGAAACAATACATCACTTATTCTTATCATGTCCTTTCGCTAAAATTGTTTGGCGTATGATCTATTTTACTTTTGATATACCTCCACCTGTGAATATTACTAATATGTTTTGTGATTAGCTTAACGGGGTAAACAAATTGGATAAGAATAGAATACGTATTGGCATATTTGCTATATGTTGATCTATTTAGATAAGTCGGAGTAACATATTAATTTTTTTGCAGGTTATACAGCAGGCGGTTACTCAGGACTTCTTTTTCCAGGCTAATGGGTGACAGCACACTAGTAGGCTACAAAAATAGATAGTTCTTTGTTTTTATTCATTTATCTATGGTTGATACTTGTCTCAACCCTCTCTGATCCTTGATGTAAACTTCTGGATATTTTGGACCTTTCAAATAAATAAAAAGTCGTGTGCATCATATTGATGCAGAGGATGGGCAATTAATGCACCATTTCGGAAAAAAAAACTTCTTCCTTGTTGACTGCTGCCTAATATGCAAGACAAGTTTATTTGAGAAACGCCATGATTTATCATATTGAAATTTGCAAAGAAGTTTGCATCTCTTGTAGGAAGCCATAGACGCGACGCGCGCAAATTAATACGTGTGCACAATCACAAGTGCACTTATTCTAAGGCTCTTGGCGAGCCCAACAACACCATGCTTATTTATTACACCGTCGTCGATCTGTTGGGAGAACTACTCTATCAATGGTTGGCGATGATCTCCTGCGCCATGGTCTCGTATTTAAACCCGTAGGGGCTGATCTTGGAGCTGTCGGCTGAGAAGATGAAGAGTCCCGGAAGCTTGTTCTGGCGCTGCAGCTCCTTGGCGGCGCTGATGCCTTGGTCGGGCGAGAGCAGGCCGGTGACGTCGCCGGTCTTGAAGCTGGCGAGGAGCTTGGAGCCGGGGTAGTTGGCCTGCTGGTCGTTGTAGAACTTGACGTAGTAGTCGACGTTGGTGTTGTCGCCGTAGCCGTAGAACTGGAAGTTGACGTAGTCGATGACGCGGGGGTACTTCTTCCACAGCGCCTGGTAGTACTGCTGGACGTCGTCCCTCTCGAAGGGGGCGATGGAGGTGGTGATGTTGGGGAACTTTGCCTTGAGCTGGGTGAGCAGGCGGCCGATGCACTCGACGAAGGTGTCGGCGCCGACGGAGAAGTGCTCGTAGTCGACGTCGATGCCGTCGAGGCCGTACTGGGTGATGAGGGTGGAGAGGGAGGCGACGGCGTTGGCGACCCAGGAGTCGATGGATGTGGGCGTGAAGAAGGCCTTGACGATGTCCTGCACGCTGTCGCCGCCGATGCCGAGCATGACGCTGACGTTGGGGTGCGCGGCCTTGATGGCGGCCACGTCGGTGCGGGAGAGGTTGGCCGTGTCCCAGAACGCGTTGAAGACGCCGTTGGTGGGCACGGGCCTTGCCCCCACCGTGTAGTCGACGGCGAAGGCGAGGATGAAGTTGAAGCTGAGGTTGGGGTTGATGGGCACATCGGAGAAGCGGACGTTCTTGAACTGCGCGCCGATGTACTCTCGGAACAGGTATCCGTTCGTCATGGCTGAATTGGAGATGTAGTGAGGATTAAGGATGCTGCGTTGCTGCCAGATATATAGTGTGTGGCTGCTTCTGCTGGTAGTTAAGTTGGGCAGGTGATCGATGTGCTCCGTTCTAAATACGCTGCTGGTTGTGTCACGTCAGCACGTAGCTTTCGCCGATCATTACGTGTACCCTATCCAAGACTATATGTTGACAGAATTTGTAACTTGTAATGAGACGTTGCAGCTAATTGTCTCAACTTGGATAATTAAGCGCGTTTTGAATAAAAGTGGATATATAACAAGAGCTCATAGTGGCGTATAAGCAATCTGGGTAAGGAATGATGCTTGTTTGCACATCGTGAGAAGAAGTGTCAAACCTCCGCGTCGATTCTAGATACACCCACACATGCTAGGTGTAGACAGGTTGCTATATCTATGTGCTACGGCGTAGCTAGATACGTATACACATATATTATGGTACCGTCTTTCATTACAAGGAAGATACCATGTGGATTACGTAAGCTGGGAAGAGTCTAACATGGATTACGCAAGCCATGGTGGGGACTGATATACATGGACAGATCTAGACGTCGACAGCAACCATGTGGGACTCATATACGCAATTCCACCTCATTTTATCCAGCCGGCGGGTTATCCTTGTAGACTGCTGTGGATGTTGTTTCTTGCTGGACGCTATGGCAATTACGCAATAAATTTACTATCGAGAAGAAAGTTCTTAACCATCTTTCTGATATTATCTACGAAATCATGTTGTTTTTGCAGTTGTGGAGTATCAATTTCAAGACTAGGAACCAGGAAAAATTCTGAATGGAACACAGTTGAGAGTCGTTTTGAGAAAAAGCTAGGGTGTTAGGCTGGAAAGATGTTATCATATGGGGATCGTCTTGTATTGATTAACTCAGTTCTTACTAGCTTGCCGATGTTTATGCTATCTTTTTTTGATATACCTAAAGGGGTAAGAAAGAGATTAGATTTTTTTCCGTTCACGTTTTTTTTGGCAGTGTGAGGAAAATAAAAAGAAGTATCGGTTAACTAAGTGGAACTTAATTTGCAGACCCAAAGACCAAGGTGTCTGGGAATTGAAGTACTGTGGAGATTAAAAATTCTTGCCTGCTTAGCAAATGGCTTTATAAGCTCCTTTTTGAAGATGGGTTATGGCAAGAACTTTTGAAAAACAAGTACCTCTCTCAGAAAAACTTGGCTGAAGTTGAAAATAAACCTACTGATTCACCTTTCTGGAAGGACCTAATGAAAATTAAAGGGGAGTTTTTTAGCAGAGGTAAATTTGAAGTTGGTTCAGGAGAAGGAGTGCAGTTTAGGGAAAACATATGGTTAGGGGAGCAGACCCTTGCATCTCAGTATCCTGAATTATATAATATTATCCATCGTAAACATGATACGGTGGCGACTGTTATGAGTTCGACTCTGTTAAATATTGGTTTTCGAAGAAGGCTGATTGGCAATAAATGGGATAAATGGGTTCACCTATGCCAGCGATTAATGGAGATAAATCTAAATGATGACCAAGATAGGTTCGTTTGGAGCCTGACAGCTTCAGGAAAGTTTACTGTTAGATCTATGTATGGTGATATGATGAATGGTCATACAAGATATTTCCGTAAGTATCTTTGAAAGATAAAAATATCACCAAAAATTAAAATCTTTATGTGGTTCCTTAGTAAGAATGTCCTTTTGACCCATGATAATCTAGCAAAGCGAAATTGGAATGGAAATACGAAATGCTCTTTCTGTGACGCCGAGGAATTAGTGGAACATTTGTTTATTTCCTGTCCTTTTGCTAGGCTGATTTGGCGGGTGGTTTTTGCTGAATATAACATTCCACCTCCATCCAATGTCACAAATTTGTTTGGGGATTGGCTAAATGAAGCTGAGAAAACTGATAAAGCTAGAATTCGCATTGGTGTTTCAGATTTATGTTGGTCGATTTGGAATTGCAGAAATGATATTATCTTTAACAAAAAGGATTCTACTATTTTTTTGCAGGTTATTCATACTATGGTTCACTGGATCCAGCTTTGACGTTTCTTGCTCCCGGAAGATCAGCGGGAGTGCATGGTTTCTGGATGCAACCGCCTTCGAATGGTTGCCCAAGATATTTTCTACCATGCAACTTGGCGGCTTGTTAGGAGACTACATGATGCGGAATCTGTTTAGCAGACTTTTTCTTTGTTTCGATGGTTGATTTTTGTATCGATCCTCGTTGATCTTTTGAATTGTAAACTCTGAATATTTAGTTTTTAAAATAAAAGGCTGTGTGCATCAACCGATGCAGAGGCCGGGGCATACCTCATTTCGAAAAAAAAGACTAGGAATCTGCTGGATGATGAACGACCTTCGAGAGCTGTACCTGCGGGCAAGAGCTTAAGGATCCTGGCTGCTCTCCATGCTTAGAGTGTTTTACTTCTCTTTCTGCACGCAGCGGTGACTTGTTGGGTCGAGATGTCTATCCTTGTTTTAGTCTTAGGCTAGTCTATTTTAGTTCTTAGACGAAGCTGTATGCCACAGTATTGTGTAGTGTTATGTGAACTCATCGGGATTTATTAATTTAAAATTGGGTATTATTGTGTTTTATCTAAAAAAATTACTACTACTTTTTGGAGTTAAAGCTTTTTGTGTTGCAACCCACCTCTGTATAACTAAAACATGCACATAACCGCTTAAATTTATAAAATAAATAAAAGGAATGTATTGTAAAACTATACCGACACCTGAGACAGTGAAGGCCCAATCCTGAGATTAGGTGACCATCCATGTCGGGTAATAAAGTCTCTCGAAGTTCTTCCAACCGTATAGTCACCTCCGTAAATTGGTCACACTCCTCCAAGTGATGAAGAATTGATCATGAACTGAGCAAAACGGTGCACTGGCAGATAACCTGCATATAATTTTTGTAACACGCACAAATACAAGAAAATCAAATAAAAATTTAGTATTCGAATTAATAGTAGTGGGGCACCAAATGGGATACAAGTGGCGCACCTTCCTCAGTTACCAGTGGCGCACCCAAAATCCTATCAGTAACGCACCCACTACTAGGAAAAAGGCCTATACCTGCACTGCTAGCACCGGCGCACCAAATAAGTGGTACACGTGGTGCTATTACCATTCACATACCACTTATTTGGTCCGTCAGCGATATCAGCTTATCGTTGGCGTACCAATTATTCGTTGCACCAACGATACCAGATTACCTCTAGCGAACTACTATTTTTGTACGCCGGTGATAAGTATTATCCCAGTTATAGATGGTGGCGTCCCCTACTGCAGGTGTACCAGAATATTGGTACACCAACGATAATTGGTCTACCACAGGCATACATCGTATCTTGGAAAACTTTTAGAGCATTATCATTTATCTTTGGTCCAGTGAGTTTTAATCAAATATAAAGTATGATGCCATCTATGATTCTTTTATTTGGAGATTTATGTGCGCCCCATATCTAGAAGTTTCAGTTAAATCTTGTCTTGAAATAGATTTGCTTGAGTATGTGGGACAAGCATAGAACTTATCAAACAAACACAAACTTGCAACAAAGGAAAGATCAATGCAAGGGATGTTTACAAATAAAGAAAAAATATGTACACGTTGAATTTGGGGTAGAGATGTGGTTTTGTAGAGCAATAGTTAGGAAGAGATGATGACAAGTGGACATGAGATATTCTTGTACTACTTACTAATCAACAGGTAAACTGAGGGTCATGGATATTTTAATACGTATGATCATTAAGAATGTGAATGAAAGGTAAGCAACCGAGGATTCGGTTAGCCATAGAAATTAAAAAATAAAGGTTGAGTAGATCATATGACATGATTGAAAGATCTATGAATAAGGTTTACACTGGTTACTAGGGGGAGACCGTTAACTGATGCCATTGAAAAGATGGTGAAAGTGTTTGACATAGCCAAACTTCATGTATATCTTGTTGTTTGACAAATTCTCTTCTTTAACTAGTTATTCTATGAGAGTTTATCTTCATTACAAAGGTAAAGTAAAAAAAATCAATGAAATCAAGGTAAAAATCCATGCAAAACAATGATAAAGAGTAGAGGAGAAATTTGAACCTTGTTCAATTGTCCAACATACAATGGTTAGTTTTATTCAAAAGCAAGAGGTAATTGCTAGAACTTCTATTATATGAAGCCCACATTTGAATGGATGTTAACTCACAGATTAAGACAAGTAAATATGCATAAGTTGATGATGTAATTTTCGTATTTCGTTATCAACGTAACCTCATTGATGCATGATATGATCTATTCGCTTATTTGCTCGAGGACGAGCAAAGATTTAAGCTTGGGGGAGTTGATACGTGTATTTTACATCATCAATATAGTGACTCATATGAGTAGTTTTGAATGATATTTGTCATGATTCATCAATATTTATGCATTTTTCATTGATTTACGGGACTTTTCTACAAAGTCCCTTTCCTTGGTATATAATTTTTCCGGAGGCACACAACCTCATTTTTCGTATTTTGCTGTTTCAAGGACCGTCTAGACACCTAAAAATCTAAGGAAAAATATTTGATCAGTTTTTCACCGAGAGAATGACCGTGGGCCAAAACAAGCACGCGAGGAGAGACAAGAGGGCCAAACAGGTCAGGTGGCGCGCCCAAGCTAGCTGCGCGCGCCACCCTAACCCGTTTGGGCCTCGAGTGTCGCCTTGGCTCTCCCTTTTTACAAACGACTCCGTCTCGCCAGAAAACCCACGCCATATTTTCACACAATTTACAGAGGCGGCGACGGAGGGGAAAGTCCTCTCCTACACTGGGAGAGGAAGATTCTACCACACCTGAGTGTCCAGTGAAGGGGAAATCAACTTCATCATCATCATCACTCCTCCTTGGCGTAGGGGGAGGGTTCTCCATCAATGTCTCCATCAGCACCATCATCTACACCATCACCATCTTCAAGATCACTTCATCCCCCTCATAGTTTGTGATTGATTGAACCCTGGATATTGTTTTAAGCGCTATTCGCATATTGTGATTGGCAATTTGGCATCTTGTCTTTATTCATTGGAGAGATTATATATTCAGATTGTGTTGTAATTCATATGCCTCTGGTCCATACCATGTTTCACACTTGTCAGTAGATCCCCATGTTCCTGAGGGAATAGGATGAATTGGCTACGATTTTCATATGATATGCAATGTGTATTTGGTCAAATTTTTATATTTTATATTGTTCTATGATGGTTTTATGCGAACATCGATTGCATATTACTTCACCTATATGGGCTTATAGGGTTGCACTTTAATGTAATGATGAGGGTTGGAAGGGACGAACTGATAGAAACCATTTTCAAATAATTTGAGTTTCATTAGAGAGGTTTATGTCGGGGGTCAATGAACTAATTGCTATGGTGAAATATTTATGCCTTAATGATTCCTATACTTGCTCATGAAAATGGCCGTATGACCAATCATAAGAGGTGTACTTTCTCATATCTATGGCAACACCTAATTTAGGCTTCGCCCCTAAAAGAATGAAACTTGAGAAGATATTCACAATGTTGTCACTACAAAGGAAGACATTTTTTTTGACAAATCACTTTCGTCATATTAAGGCCAATTTTCGTCAAGGATTACTTCGCGGTGACAAAATTTGATCGTCATGGGGTTCGTCAAGGAAGCTCCGTCATAAAATATCGGGGGTGACGGTATGCATTTTTTCGTCAACGTCAAATGTTTGATGGTGACGACCTACAAATTCGTCAACATCAAAGGTTCATTGTTGACGAGACGGGTTTGTCACGAAAAATTGCAACTTTCGTCAATATCTAAATCTTGGGAAGCTTCGATTGGTCCAAAAAAGCATACGTGGCCTTACATGTGAGTCCATTTGGCTTCGACAACATGGGTCCGACGGCGCCGACATGGATATCCGGTGGGACCCACAAAATATTATGACAAGCTGGACCCACAATATTCGACCGGTGGGATCCACAAAATTCGGACAAGTGGGACCAGGTTGTTGCCGACATATGGGTCCCAATAATGCTGATCGGTGGGACCCACAAATTCGACAAGTGGGACCGGAAATTGGTGCCACGTGGTTTCATTTAATAGTGACGTTGTGACATTTTCCGTCACCTTTTGAATTTGACAAAATTTGAGAGCATTTGAATTATTTGCGAAATTTGGGAAACAAAAAAGCTGGCGAAATATCAAAAAGTAGACAATAAATATCATACTTAAATGGTGGCACAAGAAGTATATATGTCTCTCACGAGACCGAAAGATTCATAAGAAAATTACAATTGGAACACAAAGAAATTAAAAGACCTATGATTAACAATGTTGTAGGACGGTGGTGCAATAGATTAGTTGCCCCGGGATTGAGACATGGATGGTGGCTGGGATGTCCTCAAGAGCAAATTAAGCACGGCATCCATTTACGTCGGCCTCTTTTCATAAGCCGAGTCTTTTCTTCTTGGGCTTTCTTCACGGCTTCAAGTTCTTCCTCCTGCTTCTTCCCGATCTCTTCAAATTTTTCATCTTGTTCTTGCAGTCTTGCTCGCATGTCATTGTGGTACGTTTCAGTCTGCTCGTATGGAGTTCTGCTCTTGATCCGCGGTCTTTGTTGTAGCTCTCGATGCGTGTAGGCGAGACAGAAGACTTCCCGGAACTTGTTGCGACGCCCAATCTTGGTAGGAATGTCTTGTTGCGAGGTGGTGGATGTGCTTTTCTCGCTCGGAACTAGCTGAACAATTTGCAAATCGGTCAAATCAGGTTCATCTTCATTGCGTGGCGCCGCTTTTTTGCCACCATTTGATCCTGCATAAAGATTACAATCATTGCATGGACAACATACAAAACTGGATTATATTATATTGTGCTAATAAGAAATATTTCTTACATATGCACTTTTTGCTTCGAGCACTCATAATGTTATCCTTGTTAGTGTGTGTGATTCTAAAAAATTCAATTGGAGAGGTTTCTTCTTCCTGTTGCTTAGCCTTACGCTTGAAAAAATGTAGAATGCACATTACCATTGTACACTTGTGTATGACGAAGTATGAACTGTATTGGGAAATTCGAACACTTACTAGATGTTCCCGAGTGAGCAACATAGCTTCGAGATCCAGTGGTATGGAAGCTGTTTCACGACTTCTCTGTTCTTTCCATTTATTACACACGATCCCTATGTTCGGTACATGCATTTTATTTATCCGGATCGGAGAAATGTAAGAATTCGGTAGTCATTACTGAAAGCAATAACGTTTATGTACCTGGTACTTCTCATCAAACCATCTTTTCACCAGTTCTTTCCAGCTATTCTCTTCTACATGACCTGGCTTCTTGAGATATGCTTGCTCCAGTGTGAGATTTTTAATTTTCGTCCAATACTCCTTTTTAAGCCTATATCGGAACTGTCGAATACTAACTTGCAGGATATCAGTGCACACATCTTGAGCCACCTCATCATTTTTGTCCATATTAAACTTTCCCTTCAAAATAGTGATGCATTAATCAGTAGATTCTTAGATAGATGATCATGTAGCATACTAATTAGGTTAAACCAAGATTGTACAGGACTCACCGCTACTTGTACTTATAGCATGAGGAATGACATGTTTGAGAGTGTCATCTTTCTTGTACTTGTGTCCGAGTGTGTTGCAAGCGGCATTTTTTCACGGATGTGAATACCAACCTCATTGCTCGGCTTTGCTGATTGGACATAATCCTTGGGTCTCCTGACACCGGGAGTGAATTCAATTGGCATCTTATTGCCACCATTTCTTCTTGTGTACTCATGTAGTCCATGGCCCATGGTACGTCTGCGTCCACCTCTCTTTCTCTTACTACCGCCAGATGTTGTCAATGTCTCTGAAATAAGAGATATGAAATGATTCTCTTTTATATGAAAATATGCGGTACGGTGTTTAGTTTTTACAAACTTTCATACCTTGCCGCTCAAAGTTTACAATTTGATTGTCCTCGGGAGATGAGGTGCTGCCTCCGGATGTCATGATCCGGTTAGGTGAGGGTGCTCCTTCGGTGTTCGGACCAGCGGTGGCCATCGGCTCATCGGATGACCCAGCTTCGGGTTCGGTTGTTGCCATTGATCTTGTTGCAATGTTGGATGGTGCAACTTGAGGTATGGATCGCTTCTTACGTGCAACTATTGCGGAAGAAGCAACTATCTGCAAGCAAAGTAGAGGCTACATTAGTAGGAAACATTTAGCATGTACGTATTTCCTATCATAGTTCGGACATAGTTCCACGGACACTGAGCTGAAGTTTTGCCGACAGATGCGTCGATCCTCATCCGAATGAAGATCATCATCGGCGGTAGCTATGTCTTACGGATTCGGTTCATACGAAGGGTCCTCTTCGACCTCCATCTCTTCGCAGATCGAGTCCTTTAGATTGTTACTAGTTCCTATTTGTACCCCACCATACACTAATGTACGTGCAAAACCGAGAGAAATCTTTCGAAATTTGTGGGCGGGTCCATATTTTTCAGCGAAATTTTTTCCATGCGTACTACATTTTCTTGCATTTGTTTCTCCTTGGCAAGCTCATATGCCGGCTTGACGGGGTTTTGTGTCTCCGCTGAAATAATCGGAAGAGCGGAGCGTGAACAAAACATAAGAGGGCGCCAATTCCATAGAAAACGAGCAAATAATTGTCTTTCCAAAATATTGTACAGCGAGCAAATGATTGAAAACATAAGAGTCTACGCATGATGTCGGCGAACAAAACATAAGAGGGGGCATATGGCAGGCTAAGGGACATCATGTGCTTTTAGATATCTACTCGTAACAAATAATTGACACATAATGAGGTATCGGTAGTTCAGTCCTATACCGATAGAAGTTCGGATATGTGCTGATAGAAGTTCGGATATGTGCTTGATAGAAGTTCGGATATGTGCTGAAATTTGATTTTTGACTTTTGAAAGACATAGATAAACAAAAATTGTGGAAATAAATAGACTCGATGAAACAAAGTACATGATTAAAAAAACTTCATTACATTGTTAAGACGTGCATTGCACGTGCAAACTAACTAGTTCCATAGAAAACAGCAAACAATTGTTCTAGATCAAACTCGCTTCCCTACGAACCGACGAATAAAAGTCCGAAGCAATGTCGTTGTTCACCTGTAGCTCGTCGAGCTGTTTTCGGCAACGGCTGGAATTAGTTCAGTTAAGTGTTTCGGCAAACAATTGTCTATGCAAAAGATTGTACAGCGGCGGGATGGCAAAGATTGTATAGCACGGCATGATTGTCTCTGCAATAAAAACGATAAACCCTATACGTATGATGTCGGGATTGGATCTATCAAATATGCAAGATCTAGATATAGGTCAAACGGGCGTGGTAGACATGTAAAACCGATCTCTGGATCTAACCATCCGAAAAACACAACAACAAGCCGATCACCGACAGATTTACCTTGGCGTTTCTTCGAGCCGGGCGCCTTCTTCGGCGTGTGTGTGAGATTTTCCTTCACCCCGACGTTTCGACGACTGCCGGCCATGGCGACCACCGGCCGGGGAGATAGATGCGAGATGGATGAACGTCCGGCGAAGACACCGGATCGGGGTGAGCACGAGAGGATGAGGTCGGGTGTGTGGGTAGTTAAGATGCTCGTAAATCATGGGGTAGAGGCACGACGTATATAAGGGAGGGCGAAATATTTGATAGGTGGGGTGCGCGGGAGGAGTGGAGGGAACAAAAAATTTGGGCGTTTTGGCAGCCGGCGTACTACAATTTGGAGGGAACAAGTTTTTGTCGTGAAAGAAAAAATATTACTCTGAAAATGGAACTGTACATGTATATTTTAATTAAAAAATGACAGAAAACGAGTAAAACTCATAATAAATGCTAAATTCAATGTAAAATCATCAGTAACTAGTGGGACTGAGTAAATGTTGTGACATTCATGTGCAAAATTCAAATTTAAATTTTTCATGAGGTTTGGTGTAGTTTGATGTGAATTTACACAAGTGAGGACATTTTCGGCAGAACGGTCGAATCGTCGACCCGGAAGTTGTAAAACCTTTTGCATGTGAGGTATATGTGAGAACACATCCCACATATACATGTTATTGTTCACACATGTGAGATTTTGTCCGAAAACACTTGTGGAACCTCATGTTGGTTGGGTCGATCCATGTGTGGACCCACATCGATCATGTCGGTGAAGGGCTCTTTTTCAAGCAAGCTGCACTTCAAATACTCAGATTGAGCTGCAAATTTTTGTGAGTGGTCATGAAGGGTAGGTATGTGTGCCTAAGGAGTTTCAGATTTTTCGACATTTTTAGGTGTTTGTTGATTTTTTTATTAAAAAATGACGGAAAACGAGTAAAACTCATAATAAATGCTAAATTCAATGTAAAGTCATCGGTAACTAGTGGGACTGAGTAAATGTTGTGACATTCATGTGCAAAATTCAAATTTAAATTTTTCATGAGGTTTGGTGTAGTTTGATGTGTTGAAGTGATGCCTACTTTGGTATAATTGTGCACTTCGTCCACAAATGAGCATTTGTTTTTTATGTATGTTGAAAAAATGACTAACATGCCATAATTGTTCGACCTAACCTATAGTCCGAACAAAGGCATGTAGTCAACATGTTGTTGTACATTTGAAGTTGTAAATCATATGGTTTTAAATAATTTTGAAGTGCAACTTTATGATTCAATGTATTTTTGCATGAGATACTTTGTGTTTGACTTTTGAATAACTTAAAGGATAGCAACCACCATCTACCCCACGACCTCATTAAATAGCGGTTGTAGGCGAGTTACTACTACTTATTGTATTTATAATGCCCCTGGTTGGTTTTGCCTTCGCCCTCCGTTGTTCATTCGGTGAAGCAAGTCTCCTTCATCTTCTTTCTCTCTCTTTTCTGCTGAAAAACTCTTTTCTCTCTGAAGATTTTCGTTTGTTTTGAGAGGTAGGAAAATATGTTTTTACATGTCACTACTTCACCTCACCTCCTTTTTCTCTGTTTTGTTGAAAATCCTTTTTGTCCTCTCGAATAATCTTGTTTGTTCGGATCTATGGATATATGTGTGTATGGTTTCGGATCTATGGATAGATTTCTATGAATATGCCCTACCTACCTGTATTTTTTACTAGCTTTGGTAATTGCTAAATATACACAGGATGAAGCTGTGTTGTTTGTGGTTCGATGGGCAATCATTGTCGACAGAGGCGGGAGACTCTCGGTTCATTTCGTTGTTATCTTGGAAGCAGATTTGATGACTTTATGGTATATATCCTTTTTTAGAATGTATCTTTTTTGTTGACAGATTCTAGACTATATCCTTATTTTACTGCATTTTTGTTCTACTTGTTTTTTCGGATTGTGCCTTGTTTTGTGAGGAGGCGGTTCAACAACCTTGTTGGTAATATCTTCTTTGTCGTTACATCGGATGAAGTGAAGTACAAATTTCATGTTAAGAAAGGCGGTTCGAAGACACGTGTTTTTGGTACTTGGATACCAAAAATTTCTTCATGACTACGACACGAAAGTTGGTGATTGTATCATGTTTGGGTTTGATAGTGCTCCTGAACTGTTTGGGATTTTTGCAGTAGGTCCTGATGGCATTGAAAAGCATCGTGTCGATGGTAATTCTGTTTTATCTTTTACCATGTGTTGCCCATTTTTTTAATATAACTGATGTTATATCTCCTCTTTTTTTATTCTTTTATTAATTTTAAATTTGTATGCAGAAATTCCAACTGCAGTTGTCCACACTAAAGGTGTTATGCTTACTACTTGCTCAAACATTGAAGAAGGAACAACTTCTCCGTGAGCGTGGTCTTGGTCTTGGTGTTGTTTTTGTGCACACCTTGACGAATACTGATTTGAAGGGCAATGGACTGGTATAATTCTCGTTTTCTTTATGTAATCTTAGTTATCCTTTATATCCTTCCCATATATAATTTAATTTTTATTATTCAGCGTATACCGAAGGAAGTTGTTAGGTCCTTGAATATCTCTGAAAGCGGGGAGGCATGTTTTTTTGTTGATGACTATGGCTACCACCCTCAGGGTGCATACTACACCACTATTGATGGAAGGATGAAGTTCGATTCCTGCTGGTCGGAGTTTACTAAGGAGTATAACTTTGAATCTGGGAATGTTGTTCTCATTCTTTTCAACCAGGGCGGCCGTGGTGGTATTGAAGTTTCGGTTGATATCCTATGATATAATCTTTATCATATGATATAATTGTTTTAGTCTACAATTTGTGTGTGCCCATTGTGTGTTTATGTCATATCGCTACCCTGGCCGCTCTTGTGTGAAGGGATTGTATAGTGGGATTATGTAGGGGGTAAACTTTACGATTGACTATTTGGTCCTGCATTTTTTCTACTGCCAGTTCAATTTTCACTGATTTGGTCCTGCATTGTATAGTGTGAAGGGATTGTTCATTTTTTGCAAATTAATATGTACTTCCCTGGGCCTTGGGAAAAACAGAACAAGCCCACTAGGTCTGGAAGTTAAACAAGCTGGGTATGATTGCCCGGGTTCCAAATAACAAAAGTAGAACATAGTCTTTGAAACATGACATAGTTTAACCATGAACCTCCGGGGGAACAACTAAACGGAAACTAAATTTAGTGGAGAACATGAGGGCCAACAGTCTGGACCGACGAGCGGGATGAGGCCGGTCCTGACGTAGTCCACGAGGAACTTGCCAAAGGCGGCGTGCTTCGCCTTGCTAGCGGGATTGTGCTTACGCTTGCTACCTTTTCCAACTCCCGTCGCGTCTTGGATCGGACACACGAGATCGTTCGGGAAAACCCTGCCGCGGAATGGGCAATGTGGCTTTCCGTTACGACGGAAAGGGATGCGGCCGGTCTTCGACTTCTTCAGAACGAAGCGGCTCTTCCGGTCCCGGTCCTCCTTGTCGCTGTCAACGTCCTCAGAGTCTTCCTGCGATTTTGAAAGTAAAGAAGAAGTGAGAGAAGGAAATTAAATGAAATACAATTGAAGCATTAAATATTTTTGTATGAACATTATTAAGAATTAATCATGTAGAATCAACATTTATGATCCAGATCCAACCATACATAATTACTTCACTAATATAAATAACCACCAATTTAAACTGTTGTCACAACTTGTTCATGGGTAGTCCAATCATTATTTCGAGTATTATAAGTAAGCACCAATTTAAGAGAAAATGGTGATTATAAATTTCATGGATCGGGGATCAATCATTTGTTCCACTGAAGATGTACTCGATTCATAAAACAATATGGATTCATGACGTCAATAAGCGAGGAATTGAACAAAAATTATGGTCATAAATTACATGCAAGCGATAATTCACTTGTTCCCCAAATTAAAATGATGTACACACTATGCTTTCATCGTATAAATAAGCACCGAGTTTAAGACAAATGGTGATTATAAAATCCATGTATCGAGATCAATTAATAGTACCTATAATATAATTCTTGTAATCATAATCACTCTGGTATGATTCATATTCGGATGAATTTAAGTTTGAAATGCGATGAGCGTTACACTAAGCAGGTATCATTCATCACACAAAAGGAATCATTACGAGTTGAATCAAGATGTGCATCAAATATTACAGATCTACTAACTACAAACCATAAATCAGATGAGCAAGAACCCCGGAATCATCAATTTGTACAAGAAGTCGTTGACGGGGCAAATCAATCTACCCTATGAGCAAACCCTATGGTGAACGGTAAGATCAAGAAAAACGGGGGATCGATCGGAATAGTACGAGTACCTCGCTGCACGTTGTCGGAGGCCTCCTCTTCGACCTCGTCGCACTCTCCGGGGCCATATAGCTCGCGGTACTGCCTGGAGTGGCGGTAGAACGGGTCATTCGGATCGAAGCCCTGGTCATCTGCTTGTGCCGCGGGAGCGAGGACGTCTCCCGTGGCCTCATCAGCGACGGCGACCACGGCCGGTTGGGCGGAGCCCTCCACGGTCACGGCGCGGCGAAGAGCGGCTCCAGTTGCGGAAGAAGATCCCGCCTCCGCGACGTCGACTACTACCGGACCATCGCCGTCGCCTCTGTCGACGTTGACGACCGCACTCGCCTCCGGCTCGTCTCCGCGAACACGCTTCATCTTCGGGATCTTCGGTGGAAGGGGAGGTCGGTGTTGCGCTGGTGGAGGTGCAAGCAGGGGTTTTCGCCAGAGATTGGGGAATAGAAGTTGCGGGTGGGAGAGACGATGGGGCCGATGGATATACGATACGTGCTGCCGTTTGGGTTCCTCTGTCGACGCGTGGGTGTGAAAACGTGGATTGCTGCATGTAGTCGGTCCACTTTCCCATTACTTTGACATGGGTCCCACGCATGACGGATGGGCTGGCACAGAATTTTCGGTATGGGTATTAAAAACTCTAAAATATTTGAAATACGAATTAGTGATCACACATAGCCTCTTCTTGAGTTTAGGGGATGAATTTTTGAAAATTTTCAAACCAAAGCTGCCAAGATAGCATGCTAGCGTCATTACCCACATGTTGATGCACCCTTATGCCAAATTTTTTTCTAGTTTGTTATTTTCCATGGAAAGTGTTAGCCACACATTGGCCAATACACAAGGTTTGGAAAGATTTCAACAAATTTTCAATTTTATATGAAAGTTTGAGTGTTTGGTGAAACCTAGGTTGACCTAATTGCACTAAGAGGTTGTCAAACCTTTTTCGAAGTGAAACTTCTGTTGTAGGGTAATGTGGTGACGTTAAATGCCCCAAATCCATGGTGGTTTGGTCAGTTTTTGGCGATTTCCCCCTCTTTTCGTCCAAAAACCCCTCGTTCGACACATGTCCACCATGGGGACACCAAGCCACCAACTCCAAAAAATCAAAACCCATAGCAAGCAAGGTGTGATATCACAATGTGCACAAGGGTGCCAAATCATGCCCCAAATCCATGGTGGTTTGGTCGGTTTTTGGCGATTTCCCCCTCTTTTCGTCCGAAAACCCCTCGTTCGACACATGTCCACCATGGGGACACCATGCCACCAACTCCAAAAAATCAAAACCCATAGCAAGCAAGGTGTGATATCACAATGTGCACAAGGGTGCCAAATCATGCCCCAAATCCATGGTGGTTTGGTCGGTTTTTGGCAATTTCCCCTCTTTTCGTCCGAAAACCCCTCGTTCGACACATGTCCACCATGGGGACACCATGCCACCAACTCCAAAAAATCAAAACCCATAGCAAGCAAGGTGTGATATCACAATGTGCACAAGTGTGGCAAATCATGCCCCAAATCCATGGTGGTTTGGTCAGTTTTTGGCGATTTTCCCCTCTTTTCGTCCGAAAACCCCTCGTTCGACACATGTCCACCATGGGGACACCATGCCACCAACTCCAAAAAATCAAAACCCATAGCAAGCAAGGTGTGATATCACAATGTGCACAAGTGTGGCAAATCATGCCCCAAATCCATGGTGGTTTGGTCAGTTTTTGGCGATTTCCCCTCTTTTCGTCCGAAAACCCCTCGTTCGACACATGTCCACCATGGGGACACCATGCCACCAACTCCAAAAAATCAAAACCCATAGCAAGCAAGGTGTGATATCACAATGTGCACAAGTGTGGCAAATCATGCCCCAAATCCATGGTGGTTTGGTCGGTTTTGGCGATTTCCCCCTCTTTTCGTCAGAAAACCCCTCGTTCGACACATGTCCACCATGGGGACACCATGCCACCAACTCCAAAAATCAAAACCCATAGCAAGCAAGGTGTGATATCACAATGTGCACAAGTGTGCCAAATCATGCCCCAAATCCATGGTGGTTTGGTCGGTTTTGGCGATTTCCCCCTCTTTTCGTCTGAAAACCCCTCGTTCGACACATGTCCACCATGGGGACACCATGCCACCCACTCCAAAAAATCAAAACCCATAGCAAGCAAGGTGTGATATCACAATGTGCACAAGTGTGGCAAATCATGCCCCAAATCCATGGTGGTTTGGTCAGTTTTTGGCGATTTCCCCCTCTTTTCGTCCGAAAACCCCTCGTTCGACACATGTCCACCATGGGGACACCAAGCCACCAACTCCAAAAAATCAAAACCCATAGAAAGCAAGGTGTGATATCACAATGTGCACAAGGGTGCCAAATCATGCCCCAAATCCATGGTGGTTTGGTCAGTTTTTGGCGATTTCCCCTCTTTTCGTCCGAAAACCCCTCGTTCGACACATGTCCACCATGGGGACACCATGCCACCAACTCCAAAATATCAAAACCCATAGCAAGCAAGGTGTTATATCACAATGTGCACAAGGGTGCCAAATCATGCCCCAAATCCATGGTGGTTTGGTCAGTTTTTGGCGATTTCCCCCTCTTTTCGTCCGAAAACCCCTCGTTCGACACATGTCCACCATGGGGACACCATGCCACCAACTCCAAAAATCAAAACCCATAGCAAGCAAGGTGTGATATCACAATGTGCACAAGGGTGTCAAATCATGCCCCAAATCCATGGTGGTTTGGTCGGTTTTTGGCGAGTTGCCCCTCTTTTCGGTCGAAAACCCCTCGTTCGACACATGTCCACCATGGGGACACCAAGCCACCAACTCCAAAAAATCAAAACCCATAGCAAGCAAGGTGTGATATCACATTGTGCACAAGGGTGCCAAATCATGCCCCTCTTTTCGTCCAAAACCCCTCGTTCGACACATGTGCACCATGGGGACACCATATTATGTTATTGTTCACCACTTTGAGATTTTTTCGATGAAAAATTTCAGATAAATGAGTAAAAGTCATAAAGAAAATTTTAATCACAATTTTTGGTGATTTTTACGTACTGCTATGTTTTGATTTTGAAGAACTCTACTTGCTTCCGAACATTTAGTTTCAAAAGAACAATTGTTAACATAAAATTGAAACCTCCCAAGACAATTGTTAACATAGCATGGCAAAATATTTACAGTTTCAAAAGAATGGACTACTAGCCAAAAGCACCTCACGCGGGAGGGAGACCAAACCAAAAGATCGGGGGGTCATGCGGCGGAAGAGATGATCAATCCACCATCGGCGAGGACTCGTCGACCACGATCTTGCGGTAGAGCTCGTACGAGACCCAAGCATCAATGGCTGCATACTCGATGTTCATATTTGGAAGTGGGAAGTCCCCCACGGTCCGTGGCGATGGTGGTGGAACTTCTTCTTCATATCACCGAACCATGAATCAATGAGTCTTGCTGCCATGGTAGCCATGCCAGCCCTCGCATGACCGAGTGTACTTGAAGTACTCGTCACTGGAGATCGACGTAGTACTCGGAAGGAATCTCCATGTGCCATGTCCTCCGCGAGAACTCTCTTGTCACCACGGATGTCAACACTCGCAAACGTAGCGCCTTCTCGAAAGAAATCGCAGATTGCCGGAGACTCCCACCGAGTTAGCACTGCGATAAACAAAGTAATGTACTAGTCACGGATCGGTTACAAATATGCAAGAACCTACGAGAGGAGACGAAGATGAAAGAAATTAATAAATCGGGAACAATGTGTAGCAGATTTAGATCGGGAATGTCTTGCTTTTATGGAACAATGTGTAGCAGATTTAGATCGGGAATGTACTGATTTTCGGGAACAATGTCAAACGAAAATCAAAGAGAGACAGAACGGCGGCAAGTAAAAAACCCCAAACGAAAGATTAAAAAAGGGGATTAGTTCTTACGCTGCGTAGTGGAACACCGGCACATGTCGACGCATGCAGAGTTGAACCACGGCGATCTTCTTCTCGTCCTCGGCTCGATGGTTGGTGTACTCGAAGTCGAGGCCGACGAACTTGTGCTCCTCCTCCATGAGCCACTCCGTGTACATGTCGAGGACGCGGCGCACTTCCCGGGGGTCGTTGGTGTAGACCACATCCAGGTCCTCGTCGTCGTGGATGTGGACTGTGCGCTTGCTAGTCCAGTTGTAGATTTGCTGCTCATCCATGTCCATGGCGACGCAGCGGCGGAAGACGAAGATAATGAGGGAGAGGAAACGACGAGAAGTGTGGAAAGTGGAAATCAGGATGCGGTGCGAATATTGAGACGGTAGGGGAGGGGGAAGGGGATAAATATTGACACGGCAGACGAAGAGAAAACTGACGCGGGTCTAGTCCCTGCGACGCGCATTGGACCGTGTTGTCACGTCTAAACCCAGCACCGCCCATTTGCACTCCTATTGACCTACCGAAATTTACTCCACGATATAACTTGCCATCATTTCACGACCTCCTTCGGCCGCCGCCGGATCTCGCCACGTCTCTCGCCGCCGGATCTCGCCACGTCTCTCGCCGCCACGGCTCGCCACGTCTCTCGCCGGCGAGACTTGTAAGACTCTCGCTCCGCGTCGAGACCAAGGATGGCGCCTACTAGTGGAGTACGTAAATAACATGTACGTCTCGCGATCGATCGTTGTTTCCGATTGGTAATCTTTCTTCATATTTTTTGCAGTGTCCGGTTTGCTTTGACAAGAAGGGGATGTGCGGCGGAGGGGAGTCGCGTTAGGTTTTTTCGTGCAAACACTACAAGAGGGTTTTGAGGAGAAGACGGTACATGCACTTATAAGTTTAAAATTCATTCAGATGTTTCATTAATTCGCCGCCACATCAAAGTTTAACACGTGATCCTAGTAGTGATTGCTAGTTTAGTACTATTATTCGGATGTGTGTAATAATTGTTGGTCACCATATGTATTAACCGCTTATTTATGGTTGAGTTTTACGATAGTTGTGATAACTTTTACGTTCATACCAGTTTTACGATAGTTGTAGTCTGTTAGAGATAGAGGTATCGGTAGTTCAGTCCTATGCCGATAGAAGTTCAGATATGTGCTTGATAGAAGTTCAGATATGTGCTTGATAGAAGTCCAAGATCCGAGACTCGGTGATTATCCGAGTAGACGCATATTTAACTTACTTTTGTATTAACTCTACTGAATTTAGGTCATCCCTTGCTACTATAGACCGTATTTCCTTAAGAAGTATGGTGTCCAGACCTCCCACTGGACAACTTTTGAAGCTGCACTTAAAACCAAAGATGGCCATGCATTTGTTGTTAATGTTATCAACGGAGCTGGCGAGAACCTATATCAACGGAAGATTTTGGAACGAATTTGCTAGAGTGTACAATTTTAAGGTTGGCATGGAGTTAATTTTCGAGTTAACTCATCCGGTCGAGGATACTCTTGTAATAAGCTGGAGCTGAACCACTAATCCATCCGGGTAATTTTCCACCTTTGGACACAATGATTGATCATATTAATTATTCCATCTTATGTGAGTTATTTTAATTATGCAGCTTACTACCAGTTGTCCCGTACGAAGCGTGACATTGTTGACTCGCTCAGTAGTACTGATGGAACAATGATAAATTGGAGGATGATGCATACCGTCATTCTTCAGGTGGACAACTTGGACTACCTTGTTGACTACCACAATGCTTGGAGATTATGATCAAGGAGCACTACTTGTCCCAATGCTGCATACTACGAATTGGACAAACAGCGAAAATTACAACAAACACGTGGTAAGCGGTAGATCATATCATTTCATTAAGTTTGCGACCTACATTACGTACAAGTGTTAACTAAACTATGTCCCTACTTGTTGGAACAGAAAATCCCTAGCCGTTTGGTTCCTAAAGGTATGGAACAATATGGTGCAATCGGTATTGTGTGCCATCCCGGTACTTTGGTGCATTCGTCCTACGCAATTTCTTCGGACGATGGTCGTATGTGCGTCGGTGGGTGGAAGGAGTTCATGGACAAGGAAAAGCACCTTCGGATGGGTGACAAGATGCTTGTTCTTGCTTTACCAGGAAATGCGGGGGTTTACTTGTTTGCTACCCATGTGCATGAAATCGATCTGGAGTAGCTAGTCCGTGATTCATGGTGCCGGTGTGTCCAACTATGCAGCCCCTTTAGGTTTAAATTAAGTTGTAAGACTCTTTATGCGATTGTCGATTTTGCTTGTGTTAAAACAATAGTTAGTCATATCGTCTTTGCTGGTTGTAATCGTGTCAAGTGTCGATTAATTAAAACCATTGTCAAAGTTATGTTACCGACATGTTGGCTTTCTTATATTTGTCCATATTTTTGCTTATATTAATTTGCTCTTAAAACCTTCGGATAATTCAATGACAAGTTCGAGATCGTAAACATCTAAATAAGAACATTTCAAATGTTTGGAACAAAACATATAGTTGTATGCATTACATGTTTCTATCAATCTAAATCACTATCTTCTTCTGAATTTTTTCCCTCGTCATCATGTATGTTCTCTTCCAAAATGAGACTATCATCCCGATTCTCTAGTTCATCTTCGCTCATATCCATGTCAACATTGGGACTATCTTCCGCATTCTCTAGTTCACGGATTGTACGAGCATCATGAATACGTACAACTTCAGCGACACGATGATCATCCTCCTCTGCTTCCACATCCGCTTCCTCGTCTAGGTCGACAACATCATGAAATGTATGGTCGGTCGAACCTTCATCCTCCTGGTATGCGTCTTCATTCCGTACAAATGCATCATCGTTACCATCTTCTAATTCTGGAACGTCGTACACATGTCTATGGCTGAACTTCTGCACCACTTTCCACGGATCACCAAACTTTGTATCCTCCAAATAGAAGCATGTTTCAGCTTGGCTGGCCAATATGAATGGTGAATTCTTGAACCATAGGATAGAAGTTTTAACGCTTTTAAAAAAACCATCATCTTTTATCTTCGAACCCTTGCTCGCAAGGTCGAACCAGTCGCAACGAAACAAGTACACGGACTGTCACCGTGTTTGTTACTCCCGTCCTGCAGTTCAAGAACTTCTTGCAGAACACCATAGTAGTCGGTCTCATCTGCATCACCAAAAGATCCCTTAGTCGCTACGCCCGAATTTTGAGTCTTCAGGTCTTTATCCCGAGTAAGCGTGCGAAACCTCGCACCCTTTACGTTGCAACCAGCGTATACTACTACACGCCGGTCTGGCCCGGCAGCCGGAGACTTCAAATCTTCGATGCATTGTCCAAGCTGTCTCACATGGTTTGCAAACCAACCTGCAAACTCTCTACGAACCGTCTCCTCGATGTCACGCACACCCCTACCTCCCAATTCTTGTCGGAATTCAACTGAAACATAGAAAAAACACATATGAAATACGGGACAATTATGTATGCAACATTGAGAAGTAGTTATTAAAGTGAAGCTAACTACTTACTTGATATAACGTTCTACATCGTCACAGTTGTTCAGCACATACCAAACCATTTTGTCAAATTCCTTGTAAAAATGTTTCAAAATGGATTTCCCAAGACCTTTAGCTCCAACTGAAAATACTTCCATCTCGTCAGGATCAGGTTTTCTCCGAATGTCTTGGTTCCTATCATCTTTGTTAAATCTTGTTTCTGTGCCATCCTTGAAAAATCTAGAGCAAAAAATCAAACACTCATCAACAATGTAGCTCTCTGCGATAGAACCTTCGGCCTTGCTTTGTTACGGACCGTAGACTTGAGATAACCTAATCTTCTCTCAACTGGATACATCCAACCATAATGAACAGGACCCCTCAAAAGAGCCTCCTCGGGAAGATGAATAGCTAAGTGCACCATTACATCAAAAAAGGCTGGGGGAAGAGCTTCTCAAGTTTGCATAGGATCACAACAATTTCAACCTTCAATCGATTCAGCACATCAACTTTCGGGGTTTTGGCACACGGCTCCCTAAAAAATCTTCCTAGCTCTGCAATAGCCACATACATTTCCTTAGATGCAATTCCCTTGAGCCCGGCCGGCAACACTCGCTGCGAAGTATGTGGCAATCATGCGTCTTCATACCGGTAACCTTACAACCATCAATATTCACACATCTTCCCCGGTTTGCGCAATAACCATGCGGGAACCTAGTGTTTGCCAAATACCTACACAAATGTCTCTTCGTTCCTTCGAAAGCGTCCATGGTGCGGGGGCTTCGCATAACTTACTTGCTGCATCATCATCATCCTTCTCAATTTTCTTCAACCAATACTTCTTCCACATTTTGAATTTCCTCAAATCAATTCTAGCACTAACGGTGTCCTTATTCTTGCCCTCAAGTTCAAGTAGTGTACCAACAATATTGTCACATATGTTCTTCTCAATATGCATCACATCTAAGTTGTGAGCTATCTTAATTTACGGCCGGTACGGTAGATGATGTAAGCTGACTTTCAGGTGCCATGTTGGTTCACCGGGTACAGTTGCACGCTTCCGCTTTCTATTTATTGGATTTTTCCCATGTTCAAAATCCTTAACCATTTCTACCTTCGCAGCTACCTCTTTGGGTGTGTACTTCCTTGGTGGATCTCTAATCTCAGTTGTACCATTGAAAAGTCTGCTTCTCCTGTATGGGTGTTTTTTATCAAGAAATCGCCGATGCCCAATATATCCAATTTTGTTTTTCAAAGGTTCGGCGCAAGGATTCTCATCGCAATGCACACACGCATGAAATCCTCTTGTGCTTCGGCCGACATAGTGGCATATCCGGGATAATCATGAATAGACCAAAGAAACGCGGCATGCAATGGGAAATATTCCTCTGTGCATGCATCAAATGTCTCCACACCACTCCATAGGCTGGATCATATCTTTTATCGGTGGCTGCATAAATACATGAAAATCTTTCCACAGGGAATACTTTCGGGGATTAGCAATGCCATCATGTAATTCGATTGATCCATGCACATCCATGGTGGGAAGTTGTAAGGAATCACAAAAACAGGCCACATACTTGTAAGGATTACTCATACTTCCAAAAGGACTGAAGCCGTACTGTGGCAAAACCTAGTCTTATGTTACGAGGATCTTTAGCAAACCAATCAAACTTGCCATCAAAGTGCTTCCATGCCTCACCATCAGCAGGGTGCCTCGGTACATTGCGCTCAACAACCCTCTTCTCTTTGTGCCATCTTGTATGTGTCGACATTTCCTTTTTAACAAATAGTCTACTGCAACCTTTTAATTATAGGAAAGTACCTTAACACCTTGTGAGGGATTTTCTTTTTTCCGATGAGGGTCTCTATATCTTGATAATCCACAAACATGGCAGTTCGTATCGTCCTTGTGATCTCCCCAAAATAAAGAACAATCAAACTTGCATGCATGAATTGTCTCATAACCAAGCCCAACATCGGAAAGAACACTCTTAGCATCGGCATATGATTTGGGAAAGTCCACATCACGGCAAAGTCTGTACGTAAAAGCTGAAGTAAGAGATCAAATCCTCTGTTTGTTATCCGATTGTATGATTTGACATGAAGGAGCTTAATGATGAACGACAACCTAGTGAAAGAGGTGCATCCCTCATAAAGTTCTTTTTCGTCGACTCAATTAGATTAGCATACAGATTTGGCGAGTCGGGACCTTTATTTCCGGACTTCGCGGTTCATCGATCATACTAGACGAATCATCAACATAACAAACACCATTGTCTTCCTCTTCATCGTTGTCACTATCATACGCACCATCATCGTTTCTATCCCGCCCTTCGTCATCACTAAAATCTTCCCCATGTCTAGTCCATCTTGTATACGTCATGGACATACCGAACAATTGCGGTGATCCTCGATTGTTTTTATATCCTGACGTATCAGATTTAGGCGGTCCTTGCAAGGGCACAAGATTGGTTCATCTGTATTGTCCAAGTGTTCTCGCGCAAAATTGATGAAATCCCTAACACCTGCCATGTACTTTGTTGTGAACTTCGGGTGCCATCGGTTATCCAACTTCGATCCATTGCCTACAATTCGGTTAAGAACATGCCAACGTTCTTCGAACAGATCTTGACAAGCTGATTAAAAAATCTAGACCTAACGAACAATCGGGACAACTCACCGATGATGCGTCTCGCCGCCACCACAATGGAGCCTTCACGGAATTCTTCTCACCTCGACGAGAACCCTAGTCGATTCGGCTGATTAGCAAGAGCACCTATATAGGCCGTGTACGCTAGCGGCGCGACTTAAACGAGGCACCCTCGGCCGACATAAATATTAATAAGGGAATTATTATGTCGTAACATCTAGATCACACCATTGAAATAAATATGTAGAATAGACTACTTACGGATCCGGATCAAAATTCCATATCTACCTTAGCGGTAAGACTCCGCGTCGGTCACGCCGAAGCCCTTGTTCGATTCTTCCAAACCACAATTTTTACTTAATTAAATATGTTCACGACAAGCTGGGTCACGCATGATATATAAAACTAATAACATTTAATAAAGTAACTTAGTAATATTTCGTCACCTCGATCTTTGATTTCGTCACCTATTAACGGACACGATGGAAGCCCTTCCCGCTTGGGTAATGGGTGACGATTTTTTCTTGACGAGAAATCATACCGTCAAGCATTACCTTAAATGCTTGACGAAAGATGAATTCGTCACCTATAAGGACACATCCATGACGGTATGCATTTTTGTCACCAGGGTTTTCGTCAACAAATCTCCCATCTCTTGTAGTGTGTGTAGAAATCTAAATGCTAAGTAATCCATGTTGCCCTCGGGAACGCTTGTCACATATAAGTTCACACACATATACACTCGAGCTTGTCCTCTTGTTGCATGCATTCAGGATTGGGCTTTCTTTCATTGAGAGCATTTGCTTATTAATAATAACTTTCAGTACTTTATTTTATTGCAACCTACTGATACGTCTCCGACGTATCGATAATTTCTTATGTTCTATGCCATATTATTGATGATAACTACATGTTTTATGCACACTTTATGTCATATTCGTGCATTTTCTGGAACTAACCTATTAACAAGATGCCGAAGTGCCAGTTCTCGTTTTCTGCTGTTTTTGGTTTCGAAATCCTAGTAACGAAATATTCTCGGAATTGGACGAAACGAAGACCCGGGGGCCTATTTTGCCACGAACCTTCCGGAAGACCGAAGAGCATACGAAGTGGGGCCACGAGGTGGCGACACCACATGGCGGCGCGGCCAAGGGGGCCCGCGCCGCCCTATGGTGTGGGCCCCTCGTCGGGCCCCCGACTCGCCCTTCCGCCTACTTAAAGCCTCCGTCGCGAAACCCCCGAGGCGAAAAAACCACGATACGGAAAACCTTGCGAGACGCCGCCGCCGCCGATCCCATCTCGGGGGATTACGGAGATCTCCTCCGGCACCCTGCCGGAGAGGGGATTCATCTCCCGGAGGACTCTACACCGCCATGGTCGCCTCCGGAGTGATGAGTGAGTAGTTCACCCCTGGACTATGGGTCCATAGCAGTAGCTAGATGGTTGTCTTCTCCTCATTGTGCTTCATTGTTGGATCTTGTGAGCTGCCTAACATGATCAAGATCATCTATCTGTAATACTCTATGTTGTGTTTGTCGGGATCCGATGGATAGAGAATACCATGTTATGTTAATTATCAAGTTATTTCATATGTGTTGTTTATGATCTTGCATGCTCTCCGTTATTAGTAGAGGCTCGGCCAAGTTGATGCTAGTAACTCCAAGAGGGAGTATTTATGCTCGATAGTGGGTTCATGCCTGCATTGACACCTGGGGAGTGACGAAACCCCTAAGGTTGTGTTGTCTTGTTGCCACTAGGGATAAAACATTGGCGCTATGTCCGAGGATGTAGTTGTTGATTACATTACGCACCATACTTAATGCAATTGTCCGTTGCTCTGCAACTTAATACTTGGAAGGGGTTCGGACGATAACTCTGAAGGTGGACTTTTTAGGCATAGATGCGGTTGGATGGCGGTCTATGTACTTTGTCGTAATGCCCAATTAAATCTCACTATACTTATCATATCATGTATGTGCATTGTTATGCCCTCTCTATTTGTCAATTGCCCGACTGTAATTTGTTCACCCAACATGCTTTTATCTTATGGGAGAGACACCTCTAGTGAGCTGTGGACCCCGGTCCATTCTTTTAATACTGAAATACAAATCTGCTGCAATACTTGTTTTCTTGTTTTCTCTGCAAACAATCATCTTCCACACAATACGGTTAACCCTTTGTTACGGCAAGCCGGTGAGATTGACAACCTCACTTGTTTCGTTGGGGCAAAGTACTTTGGTTGTGTTGTGCGGGTTCCACGTTGGCGCCGGAATCTACGGTGTTGCGCCGCACTACATCCCGCCGCCATCAACCTTCAACGTGCTTCTTGACTCCTACTGGTTCGATTAAATCTTGGTTTCTTGCGAGGGAAACTTGCCGCTGTGCGCATCACACCTTCCTCTTGGGGTTCCCAACGGACGTGTCAACTACACGCATCAAGCAAATTTCTCGCGCCGTTGCCGGGGAGATCAAGACACGCTGCAAGGGGAGTCTCCACTTCTCAATCTCTTTACTTTGTTTTTATCTTGCTTTATTTTATTTACTACTTTGTTTGCTGCACTTATATCAAAACACAAAAAAAATTAGTTGCTAGTTTTACTTTATTTACTGTCTTGCACTTTATATCAAAAACACAAAAAAATTAGTTTACTTGCATTTACTTTATCTAGTCTGCTTTATTTACTACTGCTAAAATGGCCAACCCTGAAAATACTAAGTTGTGTGACTTCACTAGCACAAATAATAATGATTTCCTATGCACACCTATTGCTCCACTCTGCTACTACGGCAGAATTCTTTGAAATTAAACTCGCTTTACTTAATCTTGTCATGAGAGAGCAATTTTCCGGTGTTAGTTACGATGATGCTGCTTGCCCATCTCAATAATTTTGTTGAACTATGTGAAATGCAAAAGTATAAAGATGTAGATGGTGACATTATAAAATTAAAATTGTTCCCTTTCTCATTAAGAGGAAGAGCTAAAGATTGGTTGCTATCTCTCGCCTAAGAATAGTATTGATTCCTAGACTAAATGCAAGGATGCTTTTATTGGTAGATATTATCCCCCTGCTAAAATTATATCTTTGAGGAGTAGCATAATGAATTTTAAACAATTTGATAATGAACATGTTGCTCAAGCTTGGGAAAGAATGAAATCTCTGGTTAAAAATTGCCCAACCCATGGATCGACTACTTGGATGATCATCCAAACCTTCTATGCGGGACTAAATTTTTCTTCGCGGAATTTATTGGATTCAGTCTGCTGGAGGTACCTTTATGTCCATCACTCTTGGTGAAGCAACAAAGGTCCTTGATAATATGATGGTTAATTACTCTGAATGGCACACGGAAAGAGCTCCACAAGGTAAGAAGGTAAATTCTGTTGAAGAATCCTCTTCCTTGAATGATAAGGTTGATGCTATTATGTCTATGCTTGCGAATGATAGGACTAATGTTGATCCTAATAATGTTCCATTAGCTTTATTGGTTGCCCAAGAAGAACATGTTGATGTAAACTTCATTAAAAATGATAATTTCAACAACAATGCTTATCGGAACAATTCTAGTAATAACTATAGGCCATATCCTTATAATAATGGTAACGGTTATGCTAATTCTTATGGGAATTCTTACAACAATAATAGGAATACACCCCTGGACTTGAAGCTATGCTTAAAGAATTTATTAGTACACAAAGCTGCCTTTAACAAATCTGTTGAGGAAAAGCTCAATAAAATTGATATTCTTGTTTCTAGAGTTGATAGTCTTGCCTCTGATGTTGATCTTTTGAAATCGAAAGTTATGCCTAATAGGGATATTGAAAATAAAATTGTTACTACAGCAAATGCCATCCAAGTTAGAATTAATGAGAATATAAGATTAATGGCTGAACTGCGTGCTAGGTGGGATAGAGAAGAAAATGAAAAACTAGCTAAAAAGGAAAATGTAGCTAAAGTTTGGACTATTACCACCACTAGCAATGCTAATGATTCACATGTTGCTGCACCTCCTACTATCAATGGTAAAATAATTGGTGTTGGTAATGTTTCTACTCCTAGTGCAAAGCGCGCAAAATTACTCGAAGCTGCTAAAGCTATTTGAAGCTGCTTGTGATAAAGCTGCTGAAATTTTTTCCAACCTTGGGGATGATAATCCCATTGCTTTAGATTGTAATGATTTAGATTTTGATGATTGCCACATCTCTGAAGTTATAAAGTTCTTACAAAAACTTGCTAAAAGTCCTAATGCTAGTGCTTGTAAACTTGGCTTTCACAAAACATATTACAAATGCTCTCATAAAAGCTAGAGAAGAGAAACTAAAACTTGAAACTTCTATTCCTAGAAAGCTAGAGGATGGTTGGGAGCTCATCATTAAAATGAGAGTCAAAGATTTTGATTGTAATGCTTTATGTGATCTTGGTGCAAGTATTTACGTTATGCCTAAAAAAGTCTATGATATGCTTGACTTGCCACCATTGAAAAATTGTTATTTGGATGTTAATCTCGCTGATAATGCTAAAAAGAAACCTTTGGGGAAAGTTGATAATGTTCATATTATGGTTAACAATAACCTTGTCCCCGTTGATTTTGTTGTCTTGGATATTGAATGCAATGCATCTTGCCCCATTATATTGGGAAGACCTTTTCTTCGAACCGTTGGTGCTACTATTGATATGAAGGAAGGTAATATTAAATATCAATTTCCTATCAAGAAAGGCATGGAACACTTCCCTAGAAAGAGAATGAAGGTACCTTATGATTCTATTATTAGAACAAATTATGATGTTGATGCTTCACCCTTCGATGTTACTTGAGATACACTTTCTGCGCCTAGCTGAAAGGCGTTAAAGAAAAGCGCTTATGGGAGACAACCCATGTTTTTACTACAGTATTTTTGTTTTATATTTGTGTCTTGGAAGTTGTTTACTACTGTAGCAACCTCTCCTTATCTTAGTTTTGAGTTTTGTTGTGCCAAGTAAAGTCTTTGATAGTAAAGTAAGTACTAGATTTGAATTACTGCGCAGTTCCAGATTTCTTTGCTGTCACGAATCTGGGTCTACCTCCCTGTAGGAAGCTCAGAAAATTAAGCCACTTTACGTGCATGATCCTCAGATATGTACGCAACTTTCATTCAATTTGAGCATTTTCGTTTGAGCAAGTCTGGTGGCCTAATAAAATCCATCTTTACGGACTGTTCTGTTTTGACAGATTCTGCCTTTTATTTTGCATTGCCTCTTTTGCTATGTTGGATGAATTTCTTTGATCCATTAATGTCCAGTAGCTTTATGCAATGTCCAGAAGTGTTAAGAATGATTGTGTCACCTCTGAACATGTGAATTTTTATTATGCACTAACCCTCTAATGAGTTGTTTCGAGTTTGGTGTGGAGGAAGTTTTCAAGGATCAAGAGAGGAGTATGATGCAATATGATCAAGGAGAGTGAAAGCTCTAAGCTTGGGGATGCCCCGGTGGTTCACCCCTGCATATTTTAAGAAGACTCAAGCGTCTAAGCTTGGGGATTCCCAAGGCATCCCCTTCTTCATCGACAACATTATCAGGTTCCTCCCTGAAACTATATTTTTATTCCGTCACATCTTATGTACTTTGCTTGGAGCGTCGGTTTGTTTTTGTTTTTGTTTTGTTTGAATAAAATGGATCCTAGCATTCACTTTATGGGAGAGAGACACGCTCCGCTGTAACATATGGACAAATATGTCCTTAGGCTCTACTCATAGTATTCATGGCGAAGTTTCATCTTCGTTAAATTGTTATATGGTTGGAATTGGAAAATGCTACATGTAGTAATTCTAAAATGTCTTGGATAATTTGATACTTGGCAATTGTTGTGCTCATGTTTAAGCTCTTGCATCATATACTTTGCACCCATTAATGAAGAAATACTTAGAGCTTGCCAATTTGGTTTGCATATTTGGTTTCTCTAGAGTCTAGATAACATCTAGTATTGAGTTTTGAACAACAAGGAAGATGGTATGGAGTCTTATAATGTTTACAATATGTCTTTTATGTGAGTTTTGCTGTACCGTTCATCCTTGTGTTTGTTTCAAATAACCTTGCCAGCCTAAACCTTGTATCGAGAGGGAATACTTCTCATGCATCCAAAATACTTGAGCCAACCACTATGCCATTTGTGTCCACCATACCTACCTACTACATGGTATTTATCCGCCATTCCAAAGTAAATTGCTTGAGTGCTACCTTTAAAATTCCATCATTCACCTTTGCAATATATAGCTCATGGGACAAATAGCTTAAAAACTATTGTGCTATTGAATATGTACTTATGCACTTTATCTCTTATTAAGTTGCTTGTTGTGCGATAACCATGCTTCTGGGACGCCATCAACTATTCTTTGTTGAATATCATGTGAGTTGCTATGCATGTCCGTCTTGTCCGAAGTAAGAGAGATCTACCACCTTCATGGTTGGAGCATGCATATTGTTAGAGAAGAACTTTGGGCCGCTAACTAAAGCCATGATTCATGGTGGAAGTTTCAGTTTGGACATATATCCTCAATCTCATATGAGAATAATAATTGTTGCCACATGCTTATGCATTAAAGAGGAGTCCATTATCTGTTGTCCATGTTGTCCCGGTATGGATGTCTAAGTTGAGAATAATCAAAAGCGAGAAATCCAAAATGCGAGCTTTCTCCTTAGACCTTTGTACGAGCGGCATGGAGGTACCCCATTGTGACACTTGGTTAAAACATGTGCATTGCAAAGATCCGGTAGTCCAAGTTAATTAGGACAAGGTGCGGGCACTATTAGTATACTATGCATGAGGCTTGCAACTTGTAAGATATAATGTACATAACTCATATGCTTTATTACTACCATTGACAAAATTGTTTCATGTTTTCAAAATAAAAGCTCTAGCACAAATATAGCAATCGATGCTTTCCTCTTTGAAGGACCATTCTTTTTACTTTTATGTTGAGTCAGTTCACCTATATCTCTCCACCTCAAGAAGCAAACACTTGTGTGAACTGTGCATTGATTCCTACATATTTGCATATTGTACTTGTTATATTACTCTATGTTGACAATTATCCATGAGATATACATGTTACAAGTTGAAAGCAACCGCTGAAACTTAATCTTCCTTTGTGTTGCTTCAATGCCTTTACTTTGATTTATTGCTTTATGAGTTAACTCTTATGCAAGACTTATTAACACTTGTCTTGAAGTACTATTCATGAAAAGTTTTTGCTTTATGATTCACTTGTTTACTCATGTCATTACCATTGTTTTGATCGCTGCATTCACTACATATGTTTACAAATAGTATGATCAAGGTTATGATGGCATATCACTTCGAAATTATCTTTGTTATCGTTTTACTCGCTCGGGACGAGCGAGAACTAAGCTTGGGGATGCTTGATACGTCTCCGACGTATCGATAATTTCTTATGTTCTATGCCATATTATTGATGATACCTACATGTTTTATGCACACTTTATATCATATTCGTGCATTTTACGGAACTAACCTATTAACAAGATGCCGAAGTGCCGGTTCTCGTTTTCTGCTGTTTTTGGTTTCGAAATCCTAGTAACGAAATATTCTCGGAATTGGACGAAACGAAGACCCGGGGGCCTATTTTGCCACGAACCTTCCGGAAGACCGAAGAGCATACGAAGTGGGGCCACGAGGTGGCGACACCACATGGCGGCGCGGCCAAGGGGGCCCGCGCCGCCCTATGGTGTGGGCCCCTCGTCGGGCCCCCGACTCGCCCTTCCGCCTACTTAAAGCCTCCGTCGCGAAACCCCGAGGCGAAAAACCACGATACGGAAAACCTTACCGAGACGCCGCCGCCGATCCCATCTCGGGGGATTACGGAGATCTCCTCCGGCACCTCGCCGGAGAGGGGATTCATCTCCCGGAGGACTCTACACCGCCATGGTCGCCTCCGGAGTGATGAGTGAGTAGTTCACCCCTGGACTATGGGTCCATAGCGGTAGCTAGATGGTTGTCTTCTCCTCATTGTGCTTCATTGTTGGATCTTGTGAGCTGCCTAACATGATCAAGATCATCTATCCGTAATACTCTATGTTGTGTTTGTCGGGATCCGATGGATAGAGAATACCATGTTATGTTAATTATCAAGTTATTTCATATGTGTTGTTTATGATCTTGCATGCTCTCCGTTATTAGTAGAGGCTCGGCCAAGTTGATGCTAGTAACTCCAAGAGGGAGTATTTATGCTCGATAGTGGGTTCATGCTCGCATTGACACCTGGGGAGTGACGAAACCCCTAAGGTTGTGTTGTGCTCGTTGCCACTAGGGATAAAACATTGGCGCTATGTCCGAGGATGTAGTTGTTGATTACATTACGCACCATACTTAATGTAATTGTCTCGTTGCTCTGCAACTTAATATCGGAAGGGGTTCGGACGATAACTCGAAGGTGGACTTTTTAGGCATAGATGCAGTTGGATGGCGGTCTATGTACTTTGTCGTAATGCCCAATTAGATCTCACTATACTTATCATATCATGTATGTGCATTGTTATGCCCTCTCTATTTGTCAATTGCTCGACTGTAATTTGTTCACCCAACATGCTTTTATCTTATGGGAGAGACACCTCTAGTGAACTGTGGACCCCGGTCCATTCTTTTAATACTTGAAATACAAATCTGCTTGCAATACTTGTTTTATCTGTTTTCTCTGCAAACAATCATCTTCCACACAATACGGTTAACCCTTTGTTACAGCAAGCCGGTGAGATTGACAACCTCACTGTTTCGTTGGGGCAAAGTACTTTGGTTGTGTTGTGCAGGTTCCACGTTGGCGCCGGAATCTCTGGTGTTGCGCCGCACTACATCCCGCCGCCATCATGATGTCTACGGGAGCTTCTATTCTTGTAGACAGTGTTGGGCCTCCAAGAGCAGAGGTTTGTAGAACAGCAGCAAGTTTCCCTTAAGTGGATACCCAAGGTTTATCGAACTCAGGGAGGAAGAGGTCAGAGATATCCCTCTCATGCAACCCTGCAACCACAAAGCAAGAAGTCTCTTGTGTCTCCAACACACCTAATAGGTGCACTAGTTCGGCGAAGAGATAGTTAAATACAGGTGGTATGAATAAGTAGTAGCAACGGCAATGACACCAGAAAAGTGCTTTGCCCGGGACGAGTAAACAAGCGATAGTAACGCAGCGATAGTAACGCGAGCAGTAGTAACGTAGTAAAACGAGTAAACAAGCAGCGATAGCGATATTTAGGAACAAGGCCTAGGGATTAGACTTTCACTAGTGGACACTCTCAACATTGATCACATAACGAACGGATAAATGCATACTCTACACTTTTGTTGGATGATGAACACATTGCGTAGGATTACACGAACCCTCAATGCCGGAGTTAACAAGCTCCACAATAATGCTCATATTTTAGTAACCTTTAGTGTAAGATAGATCAACGGACTAAACCAAGTACTAGCATAGCATGCACACCTGTCACCTTCATGCATATGTAGGAGGAATAGATCACATCAATATTATCATAGCAATAGTTAACTTCTCAATCTATAAGAGATCATGATCATAGCATAAACCAAGTACTAACACGGTGCACGCACTGTCACCTTTGCACACATGCAGGAGGAATAAAACTACTTTAATAACACATCACTAGAGTAGCACATAGATAAATTGTGATACAAACACATTGCAATCACAAAGAGATATAAATAAGCACCTCACTATGCCATTCAACAGTGAATAAGTATTCTGTGAAATATGGCCTAAGAGACCCACACGGTGCACACACTGTCACCTTTACACACGTGGGACAAGGAGTCTCCGGAGATCACATAAGTAAAACTCACTTGACTAGCATAATGACATCTAGATTACAAGCATCATCATATGAATCTCAATCATGTAAGGCAGCTCATGAGATTATTGTATTGAAACACATAGGAGAGAGATGAACCACATAGCTACCGGTACAGCCCCGAGCCTCGATGGAGAACTACTCCCTCCTCATGGGAGCAGACAGCGGTGATGAAGATGGCGGTGGAGATGGCAGCGGTGTCGATGGAGAAGCCTTCCGGGGCACTTCCCCGCTCCGGCAGGGTGCCGGAACGGAGACTCCTGTCCCCCGGATCTTGGCTTCGCGATGGCGGCGGCTCTGGAAGGTTTTCCGTATCGTGGTTCTTCGCATCAGGGTTTTCGATCCGGGGGCTTTATATAGGCGAAGAGGCGGCGCAGGAGGGCCGACAGGGGGCCGGACTATAGGGCGGCGCGGCCCCCTCCGGCCGCGCCAGCCTGTAGAATTGGTGGGCCTGTGGCCCCCTCCGACTTCTCTCGGTGTGTTCGGATGCTTCCGGGGATTCTAAGATCTTTGGCTTTGATTTCGTCCGATTCCGAGAATATTTCGTTACTAGGATTTCGAAACCAAAAACAGCAGAAAACGGAACCGGCACTTCGGCATCTTGTTAATAGGTTAGTTCCAGAAAATGCACGAATATGACATAAAGTGTGCATATAACATGTAGATAACATCAATAATGTGGCATGGAACACAAGAAATTATCGATACGTTGGAGACGTATCACATCAACCTTCAACGTGCTTCTTGACTCCTACTGGTTCGATTAAACCTTGGTTTCTTACTGAGGGAAACTTGCCGCTGTGCGCATCACACCTTCCTCTTGGGGTTCCCAACGGACGTGTCAACTACACGCATCACCTACAAACTCAAAACACAAAATCACTGCACATTTTTATTGTTTCACTTGTCAAACTTGCTAATCAATACCTTCAGGTCCTCGTGGGTTCGACAATCTTTCTTCTTCAAAAGTACTACAATTGAGCTCCTGCACTTGGGATCCATCAGGTGCTAAACTAATGGCAGGAGAGCGCCGTGGCCCAAGAGTGGCATACAACGCGAAAGAGGACGATGGATTTCACGGGAAAACGCAGGAGAACCTCCATCGTTAGCTCGCCGAGCAGAATCGGTGCACCAGTCAGTAGCGCTACAACCTTCCTCCTCTCGTCACTTTTCATCGATGACATCCAACTCGAATGATGTCTTGCATAGGGATCTAAATAACATAGATCAATCTCTCCACCTCTCCGCTTCCGTCTTGGCCATGTGGAAGTTGTTGAACTCATGGGAGGAGAGCCTCGTGTCCCAGGAGAAGCATACAACACGGAAGCGAGCGATGGATTTGATGGGTAGACGCGGGATCGCGACGAAGATCGAAGGATGAGTTCTTTTTTTCTCCGGATCTATTCTTCTTTATTCATAGACCAACTGTGGTGGCCGTGAATATTTTCTTGCATTTATTGCCTTCGAAGAAGTTGTTCCTTTTGAAGAGTCGAAGGCGGCGTCGGGTGGTACGATCACGTGGTGCATTCAGGATGACCGTACAAGTGGTCCTTAAAGTTGTTGTTGCCTGAGATGATGATCTACTCAAATAAGAACTTGCTTGATTGTTCTCCAAATATTCATTTATGTCTTGGCTTCCTACCTAAATTTACCATTTCCTGAAAGTATAATGGAATCACAAGGAAATGCAAGATTCATTGTATTTTGCACTTTTCATGTTAGTTAGAAAGTGAAAACCAAACGAATTCTAATGAAAACCACAAGAAAGCACCTCGAAATTTTTCGTATTTTTGCACTTTTCATTTTTAGGAGCTATCGGAGGGAATACCGATGGGAGCGCATCAGAAGATGCCTTGCCCGGAGGTTGTGTCGCACGCCTCCTCCGAGGGAATCCAATCATTTCCTTTTAGAAATGGGTGTTTTGGGGAAGGACAAGGGGAAGGAGTTGGTTGGGTTCTTGCCTTCTTTTTTCATCGACTTCGAAAGAATTTTTTTGTTCCAAAATACATGAAGTAACATGTGGTTTTCAGGCACTGCAGTTGCAACACTCGTGGCATGGGAGCCTCATATTTTCCGCTCGATCGTGCTCGTGTCTGTTCCACCCGCAATGATCGTTGTTGTGGACCGGCCCGTTAGGATGACACACTCGCTTGATTCCGCTGGCTGTGTTATGCATGTTTCGGGTTTTCCAATTTTTCTGGGTTTTTGAGATTTTGAAAAAATGTTTGAATTTAGAAAGTTTTCAGATTTTTTTTAAAATCAAGTTTGAATAATAATTAAAGATTGTTCAAAAACAAAAAAAAGTGTTCGCATTTGAATTTAAAATTTTAAAATTTCCATATTAAAAATATTAAAATTTTAAAAAAATATTGTTTGACAAAATGTTATTTTTTTTAAAAAAAAAAGAACCAATTGAATAGAACAGAAACCATAAGAAAACCGGCCGGAAGGTAAACCGAGAGAGTGTATACTCTGTTGCGCAAGAACGGTAAACAGGCCAGCCCACGTCAATCGACCGCGTGAGCGTGCAATAAAAAGACATAAAAAGACATAAAAAATAATGACCGCGTGAGCCAGTTGCGGGCCGTAGGCCGTGGTCTGCTTTGAACTTTGCAATCAAAAATTGAGGATGTATTCATTCGCGAAATGACCCAGCCTAAAAAGACATATAAAAAGGATAGTCATGCTCGCTTGTGTTTTTTTTTTTTTCGCGTGATCATTGTGTGTAGGGGTGCCCTGTTGGAGTGGCAAGCCTTCGCTGCTTGTCGGCTTCGTTCGCTTTGGGTTTGCTCCAGAAGCATATTTTTTTTGGCACCTACACTGGCTGGTGTGGTGAGAGATACCAATCATGCATGCATGCTAGACCTGATCTGCCCTTGGTTGTTGGAACTGTACCAATTTCATGTTTGTTTGGACAGGAAATTATTCTTTTCTGCTCTGCTTTGCTATGTGCACATGGGTGATTATGTTAACTAGTCTTGGGAAGAAAATTAAGTTCATTTGATCGGATGCTAGAGGAAAGCAGGGTTGATTATGTTTGATGGAGCCACCTCGACAATTGAGTCATTGTAACTGACTCTCCATTCTAGTATTTTACTTTGGTTTCGAGTAATAATTACCATATACTTCAGACTAGTCATAGTGGGAAGTAATATAGAGTAGTAACTTGCACATATTACTACTTTATGTTGCTACCTCTATAGTGGGTAGTAATATATGTAATATCATGCAAAGTCATCTTTATTAGGTTGCAGAGTCATCTTATCTTGGAAAGTGTGATGTTACGATAACATATCTAGTTATAACCTCAGTCTCTTTTTTTATTTATTGGCATGTCATGTCACTAGAATATCTTAAAATAATTGATGTTATTACCTATGTTACTCCCACCATGAGTAGTCAAAGGAATTTGTGACCGACAAACTTAACGCAGAGTGCTCTATCTCCTTCCTACATCGTCGTTAATTAGAATCTTCTAGTTGAAAGCACGGATCTTCAGACCTTACCGGGTCTAATTTTTTTAGAAATAAGCAATAATGTACTCAAATTAAAGTGTATACATTTTGCTTGGACCCATGTTTGAAACATGACATAACTGCACATCAGCACTGGAGCGGTCGCTTTTAGCACCGACGACTCATCATCTCCAAAAACACTACTTTTCCACTCAAAGACATAATCAATTGCAGACTGATCGCACCCTCGATCGAGGACGACATGAAAAATGTAAAGAAACCGATTCGAATCAGCTGCGAACGCAACTCGATCGGTAGGGACAAGATGTCAAGATAAAAATTGGTTCTTTCCATAACGCAGTGGGGGAGGCCGTGAGTGTCACATCACCAAAGGCCGGGTCGGATTAGTTAGGGCAGTAGGCTTTCGCTGGGTGTTCATCAAAGCCAACGACATTGTCTCTGCGGTGGACCTGTGGAGGACGACTGGTCGATCATGCATTAGTTTGCACACCTCAGCTAACGGTGGTCGCTCCAACAACTGAGATACTAAGCTAGGCTGGGCATATACATCGATCATTGGTTCGTCTTGGAGATGTTATAGCTAGGCAGGGTACCATATACAGTGCACATGTACGAATTATTAGATTCTTCCTAAATCCCGATGCCAATATTTGGTGGAGTATATACTTCATCTTAATTACGGGCTACGTATGAGCTACCGGTGATCACGCATGATGCTTGCATGGTTGGTGTCAGCTACCCATCTACTTCTTTTTTGAACAACGTCTAATCAGTACCCAGTTTGCTGATAACTTGATGAGTATTCTGCCATGTTTTTGTGGGTAATCTAATGGTCATTGTGGTTTGGAATTTGGAAGCATCGACGGCAACAACACACCACAGTCCAGTAGAAAATTGGTTAGCTTGAGACATCGCAACGTGATTAGGTTGCTACATTCTCTAACAGAACAAACAAACCATTAGTTTTACTTGTTAGTCGCATGCAGAAGCATTAGAGCAAGTACAATAAGTCCTAGTCAGCTGGCTATAAGGATTAAAATAGTATATTATTGCTTAGTTGGAGGAGAGAGAGGAGGAGAGAGAAGGAGAGTGAGCTCTTATGCAAGAGCCAGCTCACAGACGCGTCTTCTGCAAGCACTTTGTGAGAGTGAAAGGTGGACCACATATTGATTAAGTACTACATTTTTATAGCTCACTATTGTATATGTTGGCTCTAAGTTGGCTATAGATGACATGGCACTTGGCTTATAGCCAGCAGCTGGCTACACTATTGGAATTGCTCTTAGGGCACGTGGGGTCACTCACTATTGCTTTCTTCCCTCCACCAGTCGCTCCACGTGGTCGCGAAAAGCTGGCAGTGCAGCGCACCGTTGCAGAATTGAATAGGCCTGAACAGGGGCTCCACATGCTCAGGCAAGACGGCCCTGCACTAACGGACGTCAGCGATCCGCCGTCGCCGGTGGCCGCCGCAACCATTTCAACCGCTCGCCGTCGTCGCCGACCAACCCAATACGGCATGGACTGCCTGCCGTCAGGCAACATTGCGCCGTGCGGCGACCCATAGGACGGTGGTGGTCATTTGCATGTAGCACCCGCTGTATAATTTTGTTTTTCATTTGAGCAAAGAGGGAGCAAATTCTTGGAGGTAACATTTCTTAGGTCGTACTGAAAGGAACATCGGATTCCGGTCGGACAGGAGATTGGCTTATGTACTAATGTGATAGCCTGCCAAATCGCCTAGTGACCACCGTGTGGTTTTGGATCCTAAGCAAGTGATGTTGCGTTTTCACTAGTGCAGTTCAGTGATATTGCTTGTTTTCTTCTTCTCTAGAGAAAGTATACGCGTTCTTTTTGTGAGTCGATCGTTTGGGTCAACTGCAAATAGCGCCTCAATGATCAAAACCATGTCGTAAACAATCGTCACAATAGAAGTATTTTGATTTCTTAACATGTGGGTCTAAGAAATGTAAACTAATTCAAGTTCTAGCTGGACATGACATTTAGTCCACAAGTTTGACATGTTAGCCCATCTTCTAGCGCCAACTAACCTTGAAACGATAGCGCCACATGATTAAGACATATTGAAGAACACTTTCTTTTCGAGATTACGGCAAAGACGTCCATATTTTTATAAAAGGCTGAGGGTTGAGTATAAAAACACTACCACTCGCTGCGAGCAACGGGCGTAGCAACAACTCTACACGGCTAGTTCGAAGGCAGTCACCACCGACACAATAACAACACAACAAGAAAGAGCATATGATAAGCTAGATAGCAAAGCCGCATCTCGACCGGCGGTGCTGGACGCCTATCCATGTTGAAGAACCATGGTTAACCGCAAAAAAACACAACAATTTAGACATATTTTATTTGTGAAATTTTTGCATGACTAAAAACTACACAAAGCGAGTCCAATTATCACTGAAAAAACTCCTATGAATCAAACAGACCATGGAGGATTTCAGTAATAATCGGTGAACACCCACACGACAACATAACATCGAGTAAAGGGGTTACAACTGATTGGGTTTTGCATGAATTTTTTTGGATGCTTTTAGGGAACACCTTGATGTTATATATATTTTTGTGTCCATTATAGTTTACAATTTACAGCGACAACTGTATATAGAAAGAAATTCTAAGAAAAAGAATCTGCCAATTTGGTGATCTGAGTATTTGTTTTATTGGTTTTCTGGATAATCATGCCCAATGCCTCATTAAATTTCTTGCCATGCCTATAACGATTGTCTCTGATCCCCTTGAAGATGTGATCTTTTCTTGGATGGACAACACAACAAGAATCATAACCTACATAAAGAAGTTTTGTTTGAAATTCTCCTTAACCAAGGTCAAGGTATTCGAAACAAATAAATTTTGAAAATCCAACAATGGGAGAAGTTCCTAGCAGGTAGAAGAAAAAGGGCAGGAGTACAATCACCACACATGACATTATAATCTAGCAAGTGGGCATTATTTATCCGAAGCACTACCCTTGTACTTAGAATGTTAGGATCTTACTAAAGGAATACCTTAAGTTTGTCTTGTAAAAAAGTTCCAAAGCCAATTAAAGTAGGATGTAACGATAGTTTATCCAAAAAAAAATAGTATTGATAGCATGCATTAGAGATTGAGAAAGTACACCCAAGGATACGACCATGTATCACGAGCATAACTCATCTAAATTAACACTAGAAACAATCTACTGGAAAGATTAAATTCTTCAAAAGGCCTCTTCAAACATAGGCACATGATACAAAGTGTAGAAGGGATGATGATCCCAACAATCTCTAAAGGATACTATTTTTGCCACAGCGAACAAAAAAACGATGTGTGGCCAGGTGACCTTAGCCTTTGGAACATTCCAAGTATCATTCCAAAGAAGGATCGAGCCCCATTCCAATCTTGAAAAGTTGTCAAGTTTTGTTTAAGGGCAACAACTACATGCAATGTCTCCACCATAAGGAGCAGTCATTATCTCTAGCAGGAGGAAGGACATGCTGATAATATGACCCTCAAATAAATTTTAGCGAAGGAATTTCTTGATGATTTTTTTTTGAATGTATTTCATTAGAACACATGTATTATGCATAGACAAATCAATAACTCCAAGACCTCCACGTTTCTTTGGCTTACAAATCAGGTCCCAGGCAATCAAAGGTTTATTCTTTTTTGTTAGGTCACTTCTCCTGAAAAGATAATGTACCCTATATTCATCCGCTTGATGAATAATAGTTTATAGATCAATATAGAGCTCAAGTAGAAAATTGGCAATGGAGACAAGACATATTTCACCATTTGTAGTCTACCAGGGGGAGCCAGAAACCAATCTCTTCCAAACTCATGTAACTAGTGGCACGAGGTGCTAAAGTCTTGGCTTAGATGTGACGAAAGGGAGGCCAAGGTAAGTAAATGAAGAATCCCTATCTGGCAATGTAGTCTACTAGAAAGCTGGGCAAGGAGCTCATGAGAAACATTGATATGATTGAGTTGGATTTATGATAGACCAGTGACGTGATTCATGCAACCCCCTTATCCTTATCTCCTTTCTCTTCAATCTTCATCTTGGCGCCAAACTACGACGCGGATACGCTGATAGTGTGGCTTGCTGTGGCGGAGGTGGTGGAGGGGAGCAAAGAAACTTAGGGTGGAGCTGGTGGGGCGTGCAGGTGCCGGAGAGGATACAACCACTCGCTGGAGTTAGGATGATAGCCGGGGCGGTGACTAATCGGCAGAGGGGGAGCTTGGGGCACAGAGAGGGGCATCACTCTTTTGGACTGGCAATCGTCGCCAAGGGGCCGGCTATCTTTAAACCAAAGGAGCATGTGCATCTGTCAAAAAGATCCTTCATATGCAACAAGTGGGGAGCGCATCCATGCATGGTGGCATCATCATGTTGCGCAATGGGGAATTTAGAGCAATAAGTCAAGGGCATGCCCTTTAAAGAGAACATAGTTCATTTCAACATTGATGATTTATTGTAGAAAATTAGCAACTAGAAAAAAGATTTATACCTAATTTGGCCCCTGAACTATTATATGCGGCTCTACATAGTGAAATCGGCAAAAAAAAAGTCTCAAGGATACCGCCTTTGGCTCACATCCATCATTTTCATATGGCAAGACACATGCCACACTGAATTTGCTCGAGGGGTCAAGTTAGAACTACAAGGAAAAAATCTTGGTTGTGTTCGTTCGTCACATTTCCGATCCCCTCACAATGATCATCCTAACTTATTATGTATTGTTAGATCTGATCCACTCCGAGTCATTCAACCCAATGCCTCGCATACCACGTCTTTTGACCAGGCCAATAAATATCAGGTGTGGCTAATTTTCAGTCTTGTAACTGAAAATATCAGTTGAAACTCAACTTGCAACTGGAAAATTATCAATTGCAACTCGACTTGCAACTGAAATTCTCACTTGCAACTCATAGGGTGCACGAATCACGATGCACATCCGACGATTCTAGAGTTGAATCATCTTTGATTTAACTCTTGGACAAGTGAGAACTAGCAAAATGGTAAATAAAATTTATCTCCCATCTCCTCATGCGTTAAAGAAAAGAGGAATTCCGGTTCTTTTTGCGCTCGACAAGACAAGTTTGGAAACAATTAAACAATCATAGAAGTTTAAAAAAAATGTACGGTACAAAACAACATAATGGTATGTAGTTTGACTAGCAACACACGAACTTGTAGATAATAAATGTACCATGCTGTTTTTTGATCGAATTATAGCTTGGAGAAGAATAAATTAGTAGTGCCATGTAACTCACCATGTCATATTGTCATGTGTGCCGCTGCCAAAGAATGAGCCAAAGCCAACAACAAACTAAGGTACAATCTGGTAGTTGAAAAACGGAACCGTACATTTGGAACAGAAAACCGTGAGAAACGGGGGTGCTAACCGCGAAAGAAAATAGGTGGAGAGGAGAGGAGAGAGACGACGGCGACGGCCGCCATTAGTTTAGGCTTCCCTTCCCCTTTCCCTTTCCCTATCCTCCAGCCACCACCGCACCGCACCAACTCCTCTCCCTCCTGCTCCTCTCTGGGAGAGCTAGCTACCCACCAAACTGACCACACCCGCCGAAGCCCAAGCCAACCGCAGCAGAGCAACTCTCCCGGGAGAGAGAGACCCAGAGGACGCCTCGAGGCGGAGGAGCTCGCCCCGACAGGCGCGCGGGCGCCGGCGGCGGCCAGATCCCGCCCAGTTCGGAGGTACCTCACCCGTCCAGTCCCCTTCCCCCTCCAGTTGCGTTGGAGATAGTTTGTGTCTTAATTTGGGGGGCGGTGCGTCGGTAGTGTCGCCTTACTCGGATCACGGGTCCAGTTCATCGTTCTGAGCTTCTCCCGTCCTCGAATTTCATTTTCCTTTCATGTTGAGTTCTCACCGGCCTTTTCGACCAGAAGTTGAATCTTGCTGCTGTTTGATTCACTCGATTGTTACGATCCTCTCCGTGGCCATTTTGGTGCCCTGGCAGATCTTGCTCGACTGAATTGCGGCGGTCGAAATGGTTATAATTCTCCCATGTCATGTAGGTGGGATAAGGGGCCTAACCTAACGAGCCTTATTTGAGCTTGAGCTGATGCAATTCTTGCAACTGGTTGTTGTTTTGCAGGTACAATTCTGCTCTGCGCGCCGCATCAGCGAAAGTGACAGTAGAGGCAGTGATCTCGGACTAGAACGCAACACGGGCTTCTGAGAAATTCAGGGTGGGCATACATGCATAATGATGTTGGAATGGTGTCCAGCAGAAGGAACTCCACAGGGGCGTTCCACCGGGACAGCCCTGTCAAGGACTGGACCCAGTTCGCCGACCCCTCGCCGTCTCCCAAGCTGCTGTACTCGCAGTCCTACGTGGTGATGCGAGGGCTGCTGGCGTCGATGGCCTCGCTGGACTTCGCCCTGTGGTCAAGCACGCTCAAGTCCGCATGCCGGTCGACCGAGAGATCGAAATCCAAGGGGATGTGCTGCAAGAGGGTCGCCTTCCAGCTATTCGTGTTCTTCATGGTCGGCATCTTCATCGGGTTCACGCCCTTCTTCTCGGTCGACGTCTCTCAGAAGATTGTCTCGAGGCTTCCGTTCGACGAAGGGGTGGACGATAAGGTTAAGGAGCTGGATGCGATCGTGGTGCAGAAAGAGGTCGAGGTGATCGACGAGCCCGAGGTCGAGAGCCCTCCTGTTCCTGCAATGCTGGATGACGAGGTCGATTTTTTCGAAGCTTCGTCATCTGCGAAACCTGCTGTTAATGATCTGGTCATCCCCGTGAGGAAGCTGCTGATAGTGGTCACGATTACTTCTGTTCGGCCACAGCAGGCGTATTACCTGAATCGGCTAGCACATGTTCTGAAAGGGGTACCGCCTCCTCTTTTATGGTTAGTGGTGGAATGGCCTGGTACTACCGTTGAAACGGCGGATATCCTCAGGTCTTCTGGGGTTATGTACAGGCATATTATGTGCAGGAAGAATATTACCAATGCACGCAAGATTGCTGTCTGTCAAAGGAACAATGCAATCTATCATATTAAAAAGCATCACCTTGATGGCATAGTGCATTTTGCTGATGAAGGGCGGTCATACATGGGCGACGTATTTGAAGAAATGCGGAAAATCAGGTGACGACTCTCCACCAAAACTTCGTTTAATGTACTGATATATTTGATGGATTATGAATGCATGCTGAATCCTCTTCATAGTCCAAATGTGGCCTTCAAAACTTTTGTTGCATAAATAACTTTTGCTGGTGACAAGGTGTAGATACTTGTTCCTTTGCTCATGTCAATCTTACTATTCTATAGTGTATTGGTTGAATGAGCTGTTACATCTTCCTTTCTTATGACACAAGTCAGTACTAGGTTGAGTGTTACATGATCCTTGTGTGTGAAATTAGTTAGCAATGACCACTGAGTAATGCTTTCTTCCCAAGGAACCTATAACCATTTATATAAATATGTAATTACTTCAGTTGGATGCCACTTGAATTTTGATAACAGCCAACATAACAAGTTTCATTATCTCATTTACATGGCTAGGGTTTCTGGAAATTAGTACAAAACAGCTTTTGTAAACCATGGCAAAAACTGAAAGCTATACATTTGCTTTTGCTCCTAGAATTATGTGGCTTCTGCATTGTAACAGGAAGTTCTCTCCACTAGAAACTTCACTTGTACATTTTCCTTTTCCATTTACAACAAATCAGAATAGTTCCTTACTTTTCCTTTTTTGAACCTAGCTTATTCTGGTGAGTACAAGTGGCAAAACGTATTCCCTACCTATGGACTCTTGTTAGACATGATGTTGCAAACAGTATTGGTGATTCCAGATTCCAGCGAATACCATGTTAATAATTTCAAATAGTTATGAATGTGATCTTCACTGACAAAAGGGTATTAAGTAGCACTCTGATCGGTTGTTTTAATGTTATCATGATGACTGATGCTAAAACTCGAGAATTTACAAAACGGGGTACTAAAACTCGAGAAGTTATGCAGCATGACAGAAATTTTGTGAGAAAAAAGAACAACTGGTTCCGGTTAGTGCTTTTACATATTGTGAATAGTCTTCGAATGATAAAAACTGTGAAATAGGAGTTTGCTTTAGAAGGTGAAGCAACATCACTGGCTGTAGTAATCTCTCTCTTAGTCTCTTATGAGCTTGTTTTGTTTATGCAGGCGCTTTGGCACATGGCCTGTAGCAAACCATGATGGAACTAAGTACAGGGTGGTTTTAGAAGGTCCTACGTGTAAAGGTAATCGAATCACTGGATGGAACACAATTCAGAAGAAGGGTTCACCTCGGCGATTCCCAATTGGTTTCTCTGGGTTCGCTTTCAACAGTACAATGCTCTGGGATCCTCAGAGGTGGAACCGCCCAGCTTTGGATTCTGTTATTGTCCACTCCGGTGGTAGAGGTGGTTTGCAGGTGAGTTTGTCCCTAAGCCAGCTTCATATAGTCAAGCATATTAGATAATTTAATGGAACTCCTTTTTTGCAAAATCCGACTTTTTTTAGATGAATTTTCATTTGAGATCTTCATGCAGCAAGCTGAATTTTGTACCTATCTAAAATATTTTCGGCATTTCTGTAATGCAATAAGAATACCTGAAAAGATTTTGTAGAAAAATAAAAGATAATTGAAATTAAGGCCAAATCAGTAAGCGACTATGGCCACTAGTATATCTTGAAGTAAATGCTGCATCATGGCTGTTTTTGTGACTTGACGTGAAGCCATAACAACAAATGGGCCATACGAATTTACATAGGTAACAAACGTTACATGCCATAATATCAAATTGATTTCCTGACCTGATTTTGTGCCATTTCAGGAGTCGCGGTTTATTGAGAAGCTTGTTAAACATGAGCGTCAAATAGAGGGCCTTCCAGACAATTGCAACCGAGTTATGGTCTGGAATTTCAATTTGGAACCTCCTCAGCTCAACTATCCCGCCGGGTGGTCATTGTGGAACAACCTTGAAGTCAATGTACCTGTAACATAAAGTCTCGCTGCGTTGCTGCACCATGTATTCTCGTACAGGTCATTGCTCTTGGCAAGCTAGAAGCAGTGATAAACCTTTGTACTGCACAGAGGTTCTGAATATCAACTTTGTGTTGTCCACAAGTGGCCGCGGCGCTGCTAACTGACGCCCTCCTGAACAGCCTGCGCAACAGGATCCACAAAGTCCTATTGCCCTGATCTGCCTCCAGCAATGTCAATCATATTAGCAGCAACGCCAAGCAAAAATTTCCTGACCAAACTCTTGTTTTTGTGTACTCTCTATTCTTTGTGTGCTCTTGATTTCCCTGTAGATTTTTCGCGGCCTTTTCTTTGTTATTATTATATGTTTACAGATGTAAAAACCTGCAGCCGTTGTAACTGTTAACAGCCAAGGCAATACCACAGATTTGAATCAAAGCACTTAGGTTCTAAGATGTTTATGTTCCTTTTGGAGCCTTAAGTTTTCACCATGATGTGATGAAGCTGTACATGAAACATTGCACGAATTATTTCGATTGCTGGGTTAGTTTTTTCTAGATGTCTCAAACTCTTCCCATAAGAGAAGCCCTTAACTGATGGCACAACTTGTGAGCAGCATACCATGTAATTCGAACATTACTAGCCATGAACATTATATGTGACACAACACACAAGTAGTTGGGTTTTTGTTGCAGAATTTGTGATCGAGTTGTTTGGTACTTTGGTGTAAGGTGCAAGCGTTTTGTAACTTAAGACGTGGTTTACCCGCAAAAAAAAACTTAAGACGTGGTTCGCTGATCATTCTTGCGGCGGCTATTTTCTTTTACCGTGAGATTGTTCAGCGGTACCGGTACCGTGTAGTGAGCAGCATACCATGTAATCGTAACATTACTAGCCATGCACATTATATGTAATACAACACACAAGTATTTGGGTTTTTGTTGCAGAATTTGTGATCGAGTTGTTTGGTGTAAGGTGACTGAATGTCGTCTATCTTAACCTGTCTGTATATATATTTTGTTGAGTGCTAATCGACATGACAGTCGATATGTCCGAGTGGTTAAGGAGACAGACTCGAAATCTGTTGGGCTTTGCCTGCGCAGGTTCGAATCCTGCTGTCGACGTTTCAACCCCTTTTTGCTCCTCGTGCTCTTCTAGCATGCAAATATTTTACAAAGCAAATTGTTTCCATTATTTGATTATTTATGTCTTCATTGTTTTCATAGTACACGAATATGCTTACGCTGATTTTTTTTATGGTCACTGAAATTTATATTTGCTTTCATCAAACGAAATTGCGATTCTGCTGTAATGGTTACAATTATTTCACACGGTATGCCTGGAATTTCGCTTCCATCTAACCACAACAACACATGGTTCCGACTTCCAAGGGTCTGTTTTGGTTTAGGGTTTAGGAGTATTAGGAAATACTCCGTAGTTCATCCGGACTTCTTCATTCTGTATTGGACCTTGTATATGGATTCATAGGCTTGCTTGCATGCAGCGTCAATCAGTTTCCTCTCACCACTCCAAGCATACCATGCCAGACGTGCACCGAAGGAAAACCTCACCCCCACGACAGGAATGACCACCGCGGCCGACCTCTAGCTACTCGTCACAACCTTCTTCCTTGCCGGCCGGCCTCCTCTGCCAGCGTGCGTGGGCCTCCTCTGCCTCCCGGCCGAGCTTCCCTTGCCAGCCCATGGCCACGCACGCGGCGACGGCGCTGCAGCACCACCTAGACCTCCTCCTCGCCGCGCTCCTCTGCGGCGGCATCTTCTCCGGGGCGCTGCTCGCAGCCGCCTCATTCGTGCTGCTGCTCCTGCTCCCCGGAGCGCTGCTCACGTTGCTGGCGCTCGCGGTCTCCGACGCGTGCAGGCTGATCGTGCCGCTCGCGGCGCGCGCAGTCGACGTGGCCGCGGCGGAGCTGAGGCTGGCGCGCGCGCTCGCCGCCTACGCCGTGCTCGGCGCCGCGGTGCGCCTGGCTGTGGCGCTCCGGCCCTGGACCGGCGCGCTCGCGTCGCGCGCGGGGTACGTGAGGGATCTGACGGTGCGGAGAGTCGAGCGTTTCACCGTCCTAGTAGCATGACACGTAGCGTAACACATGGCAACAGTGGCAGGTAAAGAGAGGACATGAAGAAATGAATAGCGAATAAGTTGCGAGGAATGACACGCGTAACGAAATGTAAAGAAATGAACAGTTGTGCTCGGAAAGGATATATAGGTTTTCCAAAACATGACGAGTATATATATACATTTATAATTTAAAAAAGGGATTTGCTAGTTCTCAGCTAGCTAAGAATTAACTTCGTGCTTAGTCAAGTCTTGCACTATTCGATATGCAGCGTGATTTGTCCTAGTCATGAGTTTTAATGACATCATATGATTGAGAACGGAGTTAGTTCTCAGTCGACTGGGAAATAGTCACACCTTTAAAAAAAAGGAATATCAAAGTTCTTATCCATGGAAGCAAAAAAGTTAACATCTACAACGTCGAATAAAAATTCTGGCAATATATTTTATGCTGGATATATTGATATTGATTTGGTATTGTATGTATTCATATTTTTATTTATAATCTTAGCCAAACTTGATGAATAATCTCTAGGACTTACATTTTGGAATAGATTGGCTATCCTCCAGTTGATCTCCAGCGTCGCCTCTACCGCGAAATATTGACCCTCGATGGTCTCAACGACTCCTCCACTCTCATTGTGCCGATCTGTCAAGATGTTCAAGCCTACTCCACCACCTTGCCTGTTTGCAAAGATCGTTAGTGCTAGTTCCTCCTTGCGGGAAGGTCCACGTCATTCTGGTGGGTACACAACAATGATGGAACACTACTGCAATCAAATTCTCTAGGATACTTGGTGTTCGGCTCGACCTATTGAAAATGTTGGCCTAGAGAGCCAATCTGCCACAAGAGATGCCTCCAATGGGAAGATGGAATGGTTAGGTAAAAAGGTGTTGCGGTCAGAAACCCACCGGCGGGCAGCGACTGGCAACACCGTAGAGCCGGGAACAACTAGGGCTGCGGCTGGCCCCAGTCCCTCAGAGCGACGGCCCGCAAAGCCTCCTGGTCACACGTCCGATGCTATCGCAAGGGCGTGCCACCTGACCTATACCCGGTCGAGAAGGTGTTGGATGATGCCTCGCTTAGTTTCTCGCATGGCATACATGTAAACATTAAATACGAGCCTCGATCGGCTCTCGGGTTATCCCGTGAATCGGCTCAAAGAGCCGATCCACCCATGATTCGTACAAGGTGTCCGAATATATGGTGGTCCTGCTTGATCAAGATAAAGCTAAAGCGATCTACGACGATTTAGGGTTTTCACCGCATAATCGGATCATCCTACTCACGATTGGGTCTCGTGCTCGCGCACGGTGATCGTAAGCCGATCCTAGACAGGGCCTAAAAACCAACACGAGGTTGATCCCCGGAACATCCTGTCTAGGGCTAGCAAACTACACCCTACACGCCGCTGGATCCTCCAACCCTTTGTAAGGCCTAACTATTGCGGATGTTAAACTAATCCTTGAAGAACAAGGAGCAACCGTAACGGATCGGATCTACTAAACTACGATCAAGCGGTGTGCCGCCCCTACACCTGAGATAGGTGTAAGGGCGGCTAGATGTATAAGGGTTGCACTACAACAGCATATGATACGAAGAACAATGCTAACCCTAACACATCTAAGATAACTACGTTGCTCGCCATCAAAAAAGCTTCAGCACGAGCAACGCATGAACAACGTAGGTAGGCTTGTGCTGCCTAGATCGCAAGATGCGATCTAGGCAGCATGGTGCTTACCGGAGAAACCCTCGAGACGAAGGAGTTGGCGATGCGCCGAGATTTGTTTGTTTTGAACGTTGGTTGTTGTTTATTCCATAAACCCTAGATACATATTTATAGTCCAAGGGACTTTCTAATTCGAGCGTGCACCTAACCGTGCACGGGTAAAACTCTAACTCCTAACCGACTCATAATCTAATACGTTACAGATACACGGGCAATTAGCCCAAACTTGGTACACAAGGCCGATTCACGTTTTTCTTCCATGTATATATCTTCAAGTCCATCTTGATCGCGGCCCACCTCTGACTCGGTCAAATTCTGGTGATAACACATGCCCCCCTGGTTTTGGAAATGACATTTCCAAAATCATTACGCTTTTCTTCCGTCGGGTCATGTCGTGGCGGAAGCGTAAACCGCCGCAGAATCCTTCATCATGATGCCTTGCCCCTTCCACTTCTCCACGTGGCCGCAAAATTTTCCTGTTGGGCATCATCTCCTCGGAAACTGCTGTGGCATTGAATCTCCCTCATATCCCTTTTATTTAACCGTTCTAAACAGCTTGCTCCTCCTTCGTCCTCCTCGCATTAGCACCCAAAAACCCTTCCGTGCCACCATGTCTTCTTCCTCCTCCTCCTCCTCCGAGCTTTCCTACGGGTCCTCCTCCTCCCGCGAGACGCCGCCGGACATCCGCGCCCCGGAAGAATGGGACCCGGAAGACCACGCCTCCTCCATCCGGTCCGAAGACGACCGGTCCCTGACCAGCGGGGATGAAGATCTTCAGTTCCTTGCCGACGGGGAACTGGAGTCGGAAAGCGAGGACGACCGGTTCCCCTGGGATGGCTGTCCCACCTCTGAAGAAGAGGAAGAGGAAGACGGCGACGACGACTCCTCCTCCCTCGAGGGCTACCCGCCGGTGAAACGCCTCCGCATGTGGTGGGACGACGACAGCAGCGATGATGAAGACGGGGATGAAGATCCCGTAGAGGGCTACGGGAGTAGCGACGAGGAGCCCATCGGCAGCAGTGCCGATGAGAGTTCCGAGGATGACGACGAGGGCAGCGATGGCCCGTAGATTAGGATCTACTAGTATAGGCCTAGCAGTAGTAGATTGGTCAATAGACCCTTCTTTTGTTCTTCCTTCTTTGAGCAATCGGTTCTTCCTTTGTAAGAAATCCTGTTTATTAATGAAGAAGTTTCCCCAATTTGATTTTGCCGATTTCTTTTAAACCGATCCTCAATGAGCCGATGAAAACGCATCGGTCTCTCATAATCCGCCCTTCCTTTCTTCGACCACGGGGTGACTGCAATCTTGGTCAAAACTCAAAAAGCCGATGTCAGCGCATCAAGCCTTCATGAACTATCCTTCGTCCTTTCGAACAATGAATTTGAGTTCCGCCGGATCACCCTTGACAAAAATCGCGGCTCGGGACTAGCCGATGGTCACCCAATCGGCTTTCAAAAACAGAGTATCCACCAGGCCAGCTGCCCCCCGAGTCTCAGTCAAGGCGAGAACGGTAATGGATCAGCCAAATGTGCCGCCATTGGCCTCACGTCATAACGCAGAGCCAGCCGATTTCGACAAAATCGGCTCCCCGGAGCAGAGGACCTTTAGGGTGAGCTGCCCCCCGAGCTTCTTCAGTCTATTCCTAGCGCCTTGCTGGTCGGATCGGCTCCTTTCCTTCGGCGGATCTGATGCAACCCATCCTTAACCTGATCCGCACGTCCATGCTGCTCTTGGCATTGTCCTCTTGAGTCGATGGCCGTGCATCGGCTTTCTATCCTTAAGTCGATGTCTGCTGCATCGGCTGTGCTTAAATTTTTTTGAATTTTTTACGGCCGATTTATGTATCGGCCCCCATACTTGATACTCCTACTTCATATCCTCGTGTTTTATCCACCTAGGTGCCCCCCCGAGCCGATTCTGTCAAGAGAATTGATGGTATCGGCTCTTTAGGTATTCCCTGCTGGATCAAACGTTGAACCCAGGTAGAACGGATGGTGAGGATAATTTTGGCCGATTGCTGGAATCGGCCTCCACGTTGCTTGTTCGATGAAGGTTTTGTAATGTCCCTCCACAAATTTTTGGGGCCGATCACAAGGATCAGCCTCGCCACGTTTGCTCGTTGATTTGCTCCAGCTACACGGTTAGGCCAGTGGATACGACCAGCCTAACTTCATCCTCTGTCTCACCGATGCGCTCGCTGTCGTCCACCTTGAGTGCATCGTTTAATCCTCGAGCGATAAACTCCGTTGGGAGGATGAACACCATGTTTGTGCCAGCCGATGTCTCATCATCGGCTTTCCTTTGCTTGGGGCGCCACTCTTTTCTTTGTGGTCGACCTTCTTCGTCCGGGGTTCGCTGAATTTTGGCGGCCGGATCAGGCCGTGCCTTCCTCAACGTGTGCGGTATAATCTTTCAGCCTTCTTCCAACCCACGCAGACGCTGAACCCTTCGTTTTTGGGAACGGCTGAGCCCATCAGGGCACCACCTTGGCCGATGATACTTGTCTTCTTCATCATCGTCCTCTAGTTCCTCGAGATCTTCCACCCGAGCGGACTCAGCACGCTCGTTCCGAGGCGGGAGAGGCCCTAGACGTTTGAACACGGACACGCTAGCCGCACCCTTCTTCTTCGTTTGCATTCGGCGCGTTGCCGATTGTTGGCAATCGGCTCATTCCTGAATCCCAGCAGTGTCTGAAGAAGGGGCAGTCCCAGTGCCTATCCACGTCGTCTTGCTCCCTCGACTTTTCCTTGGCGTGGCGCTCGTATCGCTCCTCGTCGTGATCATGCCAACGACGTCTCCTGTCGTCCCTAGCCAGACGATCCTTTTCACCATCGTCGCTGTATCGCCGGCGTTGGTCATACTGACTCACATACTTGTTGAGGAGGTGATCAGAGAGAGGTCGTTGATATCTTATGTTCTTCACTTCTCCCTCTGTGACGTAGCGTTTGCCGTCTTGGCGGAGCCGATCGCGTGGAGCGGCTTCCTCTGTGTCTTTGCTATGAGAGCAGCTGCCCTCATCCCCATCCTTACCAGAGTGGCGCCCAAGCCCTACCATGTTGATATTGCGCGAGAGATCTGGCTGGCACCCTCCATGGTAAGTATACTCCACCATGTTAACGGCGGGGAAGGGGTGTGTGTCGACCTTCATGGCGTACTGGTTGAAAATTAGCCATCCGTTTTCTATCGCCATTTGGATTTGCTGATGCCACACCCTGGAGTCGTTAGTGGTGTGGGTGAACGTGTTATGCCACTTGTAGTATGGCTTTCCGTTCAGCTCCTGCACCGTAGGAATCTTGTGGCCTTCGGGTACCTTTATATGCTTCTCCGTGAGCAAGAGATCGAAAATCTGCTCAGTTTTGGTCACGTCGAAGTCGAACCCTTTTGGAGGGCCTTGTGGCTTCACCCATTTGCAGGACACGGGGCCTGCCGCTCGAGTCCATTCAGCCACTCGCTACCTCTCGATCTCCCGCAGCACCTTCATCTTCGTCCGCCTCAACCGGGGCCACCGCACGCTTGAATTTGTCCCGGTAAACATCCGGGTGGCGCCTGTTCATATGCCGACGGCTTTCGCACCATGTGCGCCAATGAAGGGTAGTCTCGCTTGGGAGGCCACGTCCTTGATCGATGATGAGAGACCCACCACCGCCAACTCGATCGCTTCTTTTTCACTTACGTGAACCGAATAGCATCGGTTCCTCACGGTCCCGAAGCGCTGGATGTATCTCGACACTCGTTTCCCGCGCTTCGTCGTACTTGTGCTAGATCGGCAATGCCAGCCTCGGAAGCCTCTAAGTGATACTCGCTCATGGAACCGCTCTTCCAACCGCTTCCAAGTCCGGACTGAGTTCGGTGGCAGCGATGTGTACCACCCGAAAGCCGATCCTGTGAGGGACCGTGCGAAGAACCTCACACGCAGCTCGTCCGACGCCGAGATCGTGCCCAGCTGTGCCAAATATCGGCTCACATGCTCGATGGAGCTGGAACCATCTGATCCACTAAACTTTGTGAAGTCCGGGAGCCGATATTTGGGTGGTAGCGGGATCAATTCGTACTCGTTAGGGTACGGCTTGGTATAGCCGAGCGTCTTCCTTTTCGGCATCATGCCGAACTGATCTTTCAGAATCGTACAAATCTGATCCGCGGTGATGGCTGAAGGTGTCGAACCCTGAAGATTCGCCGGGGTGGCATACTTAACCAGCCATGCTTGCTTTTCCAGTTCTGAGCCAACTGCAGGAGCTGGGCTCTGGAGGTTTGTCGGAGTGGCGTACTTAGCTAGCCACGTTTTCTTCTCAAGATCTGCTCCCGACGTTCCTCCTGCTATCCTAGAGGCCCCTGCTGTCGCAGCCTGGTTCGAGAGTGCCCAGGTGCTGCCGTCTGGTACGTATGCGCACGCGTATCCGTGCGGGATCTCCTTGGGCGCCTCAGGTAGGAATTGGTAGTCACTAGGATCACCACCAATCTTGTAGACGACGTATGCCGATGAGTTCGGCACTTCCGGTGCTGCCAACGCGAACGGCAGCGGTGGATGGGACCGGAGTGGCATCTCTCCTTTGTAAGTCCCCGGAGCTGGTCCCGACGGAGAATACCGATGGCTCATGATTTCCTGGATCACGCGCGAGCGACACGCTCCAAAGTGTTCACCGGGCTCTCGGAGTGGCGGTGCAGCGAATGAGCCACCATGTAGTTGATCTCCCGACGCGGCGACCTGGTGCGTTCTTCGACGGGGCGGACAGGTCCACTCCATCGAGCGCGCCTTCAGGTGAGAACCCCTTCCACCTGACGCCGTGGGAGCGGGTTCTGTGGAAAGAGCCGATGAGCTCGGCTTCGAGGACTGCCTTGACCTCGTCATGCTTCTTCTTGAGCTCGTCAGGCAGATCCTCGTACTTGACCGGAGTGCTTTCCGCCATCTCGGATGTAGATGGCGATGCGGTGGATGTCGAAGATAGTCCCACCGGGCGTGCCAGAATGTGTTGCGGTCAGAAACCCACCGGCGGGCAGCGGCCGGCAACACCGTAGAGCCGGGAACAACTAGGGCTGCGGCTGGCCCCGGTCCCTCGGAGCGACGGCCCGCAAAGCCTCCCTGGTCACACGTCCGATGCTGTCGCAAGGGCGTGCCACCTGACCTATACCCGGTCGGGAAGGTGTTGGATGATGCCTCGCTTAGTTTCCTGCATGGCATACATGTAAACATTAAATACGAGCCTCGATCGGCTCTCGGAGTTATCCTGTGAATCGGCTCAAAGAGCCGATCCACCCATGATTCGTACAAGGTGTCCGAATATATGGTGGTCCTGCTTGATCAAGATAAAGCTAAAGCGATCTACGACGATTTAGGGTTTTCACCGCATAATCGGATCATCCTACTCACGATTGGGCCTCGCGCTCGCGCACGGTGATCGTAAGCCGATCCTAGACAGGGCCTAAAAACCAACACGAGGTTGATCCCCGGAACATCATGTCTAGGGCTAGCAAACTACACCCTACACGCCGCTGGATCCTCCAACCCTTTGTAAGGCCTAACTATTGCGGATGTTAAACTAATCCTTGAAGAACAAGGAGCAACCGTAACGGATCGGATCTACTAAACTACGATCAAGCGGGGTGCCGCCCCTACACCTGAGATAGGTGTAAGGGCGGCTAGATGTATAAGGGTTGCACTACAACAGCATATGATACGAAGAACAATGCTAACCCTAACACATCTAAGATAACTACGTTGCTCGCCATCAAAAAGGCTTCAGCACGAGCAACGCATGAACAACGTAGGTAGGCTTGTGCTGCCTAGATCGCAAGATGCGATCTAGGCAGCATGGTGCTTACCGGAGAAACCCTCGAGACGAAGGAGTTGGCGATGCGCCGAGATTTGTTTGTGTTGAACGTTGGTTGTTGTTTATTCCATAAACCCTAGATACATATTTATAGTCCAAGGGACTTTCTAATTCAGGCGTGCACCTAACCGTGCACGGGTAAAACTCTAACTCCTAACCGACTCATAATCTAATACGTTACAGATACACGGGCAATTAGCCCAAACTTGGTACACAAGGCCGATTCACGTTTTTCTTCCATGTATATATCTTCAAGTCCATCTTGATCGCGGCCCACCTCTGACTCGGTCAAATTCTGGTGATAACAAAAGGAAATGCTAAACTTTCTAGAAATTATCTCTCCTACCCCCCCCCCCCACGCTCTCCCTCCCGCTCCTCGAGCGCCCTCTCTTCCGTAGATCTCGATTCACTTGTTTGACAGTTTTTAAATACCATATAATTTTTCCTACTCCTGCACGAGACCCCTTCTGGTGGTCTACATCATGTCTAGGGCCACATTATGCCACAAGTACAGAGCAAAGCTAAGGATACCTCCTAAAAGAACATTTTCCCACCCTATTGGTTTCATGTGTTTGTTAACAACGCAACGGGTATAACCGTGTGATAAGTGTGTAGATTTTTCCGAAGGAGAAGCACAAGATGGTCGGTGACCCCTCCTTAAAGTGGATGGTACGAAGCCTTGGACCTTAGTCTTTCCTAAGTTTAGTGTGTGTCTTTTCTGGTTTGGGTGAGGAGTTCGTGTTCATGTTGGAGAGAGTCCCAGGAATTCTTGCTTTTTTGGTATCGCGGGGTCGGAGGTTCTGGCTTGGAAGGGCCGAATGTACGGACTAAGTTCCTGGCCTCCCATTTTCTGGGTTGCACCAAGTGCCGCAGCTCACAGATGGAGTGGGGGGACTTAGTTTCCCGACTGGAAGGAATTACCGGTCTACACGGGTGTCTTCGGACCATGGAGAGCACCGCCCGGCCCCGGAGATCCTGCACCCACATAGTTGCAACGGCTATAAATATTAGGAGGCTATAAATATCCCCTCTCCCCCTTCTTCCACAAGAAGGTTGCTCGTTGTTCTTCCATAAAACCTAAGAATCTTGGTTGATCTCTCTCTTTAGCCAACCTTCATTTAGTGAATTGAAGCAAGAGGGCTAGATCTATCATTGATCAAAGGAATTTGAATTTTCTCTTGATTCCATTGTGGAACGTGTGACTTAGGTTTTCTTGGAAACTCTAGAAGATTGAGATCCCCTTGAAGCTTGATTGGTGATTTTAAAAGCTTCATGGTGATATTAGGAGCCTCTAATTAAGTTGTGGAGCTTGCCCCAACCTTGTTGTAAAGGTTTCGGTTGCTACCTAGAAAGCTAACACGTAGTGCAGAGTGAGTTGATCGTGGTGGTTTGCTAGAGAATAAAGTGAGCATTTGTGGTGTTGGTTGCAAATTGCAACATGGACATACTTTCCTTAACGAAGAAGAAACTACAGGAATTGTAGCTTGTGTCTCATGTCTCCCTCGACGGTTACCTCAAACCTTTACCTTGCACTTTCTTGTTACTTGTTCTTCTTTAGTTATCTTTGTTCTTGTTCATTTAGGTTCTCACACTTACATTAAAGAACTTCACTTTCTTGTTGAACCATAAATTCAAAAAAAAACTAAAATTTGTAGTCTAGGGTTCGAGCCATCGACCTTCTTCTAATCCGACCGGCAGCACCTCGCCCCTCTCCCACCCATCTATATCTCTCTCACACTAATGTGGATTGGCAAACTCGTCGTGTCTAGGGAAAACTCTCCAAACCAAAATCTTCTGGAAAAAATCTCCCAAATCTGCACGATTTTATGCTCCTTCATCCAAGTTAAACTAACTATTTAATCACTTATGTCTCTATGATATTTTCTCCCAAAACCCTAACCCTGCAACGCCGCCCCAATTCCTCGCTAGAGTTCAGCCACTGATTCCACTGTTCTTCAGCGATGCCGGTGAGCTTTGCCTAGCATCGACACCGTCTTTGATTTCCTCCTTACAGATTTACATACACTTGTAGGTTTCAAATTTGATACGCACACTCGTGCACTTGCCAAAAATAATGCCTCACAATACGCACACTCGTACACTTGCCGCAGTTTGTATTTTGACGAAACATGTTCATCCTTCAAAATCTCAACCTATCTAAATTTTGAAGTGCTTCATACCACTTTATATCAAACTTTTATATTTCCATGTAACTCATAATCATGTTACATCTTTTTTGTTTTTATTGATATATCTTTGGATATACTATCTCATATACTATCTTTCCATTTATAACAAACATAGTTCAAATTGCAGGCTCATGTATATTAATGTATGTATTCGCCATGTCTTTAAAATATTCATTATTTCATATACCTTTTCTAGTGCTAAACTAAAACGGTATTTTGTCAATAAAAAGTATTTATTTAGTTTGGGATATTTAAGGTAAACATACTATGGATTTCCTTGAGTACAAATATAAGTGATATTATCGCACTGCCCTACACAAATTAAGTATAGTGTGATTATGTGCCTTTCTTGTCTTATCCTTAAATAACTGTATGAATTTCAGAAATAACTTGACCAGTGTATCTAATTTTCTAGCGTACTAGTATGTCAAGATTTGATGTGGTTATTAGATAATTCTAGATTCCGGTGTCGACTAGTACTCCCTCCTTCACAGTTTATTAGGTGCGCGCGTACCCCTAGGTCACCAATTTAACCTATATAATTTAAATTATATAATATAAAAAATTGTATCATTAGAAAATAGAACATCTGAACTTTCTAATGATATAATTTTTATAACATATAACTAATGTTAACTTGATCAAATTTGCAACCTAGGGGTACGCGCGTGCCTTATAAACTGTGAGAGAGGGAGTAGTTTGTCATTGAATTCTCTCGTTCGCTCGGAAAACTCGCTGTTGAACCGGCGGGCATTTGCTCCGGCCAGAACTCGGCCTCCTATTGGTCACTCTCCGTTCGCTCCCACTATGTACACTTCAGTCCATCAACTTGTAAACTATTGATGCGCATACACAAACTTGCCTGAGTGACATACCAGTCTAAACATGACAATGCGAGCAAACAACGCTGACATGTTATGGTACACTGGATTAAGCACCAGCGGGAAATAGTTTTTACAAATTCCATTTGAAAAAATCTGCAGAACTTTGCATGTTCGCTCTTGTTATTAAGATGCAAGTGCCCTATCTAATGCTCTGCACCTGCACTTCCCAATGTGTTTAAGGTTGCAGCTGCGCTTCCTAGGAGCATAAATTTTGGAACAAGATTACAAGAAGAGTTTGTGGATTTTACATGCATAGGGTCAAAATACTCCTTCCATCCTTAAATAAGTGGATGTTTACCCCTAAATTTTGTCAATAAAAGAGTGTACTATCTTTCCAATGCATTTTAAAATAGCAAAAATTGATTATCTCTCATCACACGGAAATCAAACGTATAATATTCAGCACATGTTCTCTTTATTTTCTACATGTACTTAGCTCATTGAAGGTGAAAAAAGAAAAAAAAAAGATATTTGTTTGCATCTTTCTAATGCATTTTTACACTACTTCACAATATGTCTTGAAAAACACAAATATTCACCTATTTAATGAAGGAGGGAGTAACTGTCTCTTGCTTGTAGTACACAAAGATTTTGTTGGTGTCCTTATAGAAAAAGAGTAACTAGTTGTTCACTCATGCTTGTATTTTAACTCCAATCGTCAATACAAAATCAAATATGTAAAACTTGTCTAGTTCTTTGTCTGACCTAACGTCTTTATCTGGATGTAAATTTCCATCCTGCTGCTAGATTACTTATATATTTTGCATGAACGCTGGTTCATGAAGTCCTGCAGTTCGTAATAAACTAATTTTGGCGGAAGGGTGGAGTATGAATCTCGAACCCTTGGCATCTCAATGTTCTCTAAGAGATAGAAATGAGCCGAGTCACAGCAGTTACGTTATTCTTTTTGTGTCAGTTATCTGAAACTAGGGTACTGTTCTATTGGCACTTGTAGCACCCACAATGCAGGACGCTAACCAAGATGCTTAAGTAATAAAAGTAATCAGGACAAATAGAATATGGAGCAGAGCGCTCATCCTTGCAACGCTGGGTCTCTTGTATGAGGCGGCGCTACGCATCAATTTAGGGCATCTTCAGCGGTTCGACGCAAACGGACGTTGTGCGACCATATGTGTCCGTGCGGACCGGAAATACGTCTGGAGCTAGCTCCAGCGGGGTGACGCATCGTGTCCGGGCCGTTCGCCGCGACGCAAACACGGCGCAAATATGCGACACGTTTGCGTCTCCGCGGTCACGCCGAGTGTCCGCTCGCTTCCCCCACGGACCCGCCTGACAGTGACCCTGGTTCGATCGGCATCGAAAGCACACAGCAAGCACGCGAATGTCAACCACCGGTGTGGCAATCGCGCCGATCAACCCGCCAACCGCCGGAATGGAGCACCGAACCGCCGTGGAAGAGCAACCGCCGGCCTCTTCGTTATACGCGCCGCCGTTAATCCCTGCAGAATATAACCCCTGTGTCTACTGTAATTCACGTCGAACCGCCTCCTCCTCCTTCTTCTTCTTCTTCTTCTTCTTCTTCTCCAACACCGGCACGCCATGAGCGACTACACCCTGCCGTCGGACTCGGACATCGAGGGTAAGTCGCCCGGATGGCTGCATTGGTGGGAATCCCCTGCGACGCCAAGAGATCCGGGCTCCACGCCCAGCGACCCTGCCTCGACGCCAACTGAGGAGGAGGAGGACGGAGGCGCCAATGCCAGCGAAGGCCAGGAGGAGGACGGAGGCGGTGCTGGCAGCGACGCCGAGGAGGAGGAGCACTCCGACGCCAAGTTCGCCCGGCTGGAGGCGCAGGAGGCGGCGGACGATAAGGCGGTGGCAAGGAAGAAGTCCAGGGCCCGGGCAAGGGCGCAGGCGCGGGCAGCGCGTCATCGTCGTCGTCGTCCGTTCACCGACGACGACGACGAAGACGACGCTTATTCCGACTCCAATTCCTCGACGGGCGCGTCGTCCTCCAATTCCTCTTCTGACGAGGAGGTGACAAGCAAGAGGCGCATGAGTTTCGACGACGGGGCAGTGCCTTCTAACAAGAAGGCCAAAAATTAGTTTTTAGTTTATATATGTTTTAAAATTTGTTCTTATTTGTATGTGTTTGAACCTTTTCGATTGGATTGAGTAATATATCCGATGAATGGCTAATCTATTCGATTCGAGCAACATGATATTCAGTACTACTTGCTCATTCAACAAAAAAAAGAAAAAGAGAACAAAGGAAACAAAGCACTGGGATATCCGAAATGCGTCGGACCGCTGAAGGTGGCCCCCGACGCAAATGGATATTTCGCCCCTCGCGATTATTTTGGCGTCCGTGACGCAAACGGACGCCCGCGGACAATTTAGACGTCTGAAATGCATCGCGCCCGCTGGAGATGACTCTTAGACCATGTACAATGTAGCGCCGATTCAATCAAAAAGTTGTCAGCATTAGGCCATGTACTATGTAGCGCCGAACCAATGCAAAAGTGTGTCAGAGAATGGTTCACTGCTGAATTGCTACTATGTGTAGAACCGCATCATCCTGTGCAAATGGGGCCCAACAAGAATAAAAGAAGGTATTTTACTTGTTGCATGTCCAGTGTGAACAGGCCATTCCGTGGCAGATGGGCAACGCATTGGCAGAACAATTCATTTTCTATCTGTATGAGTCGAACCAAACTATTGATTCGTTTTTTCTGTCAGAGCTTATGATCCGATGCTGTGCTATGTATAGAACCGAACCATAAGCCACAATGGTTCGCTTTACACCAACATAGTGCATGGTCTTAGGAATCGCTACAGGTTCGCTGCTATGTTGGAGTCGCATTTTGCATGGACTGTGTCAGGCATGCAATGCTATTTTATTCAGCATCTCTCTCCTCAAAGCCAGCCTACTTCACACTGCCATGTGGACCTCCATGCATGTTTCTGGTAGATGGTTTGCTTTGAACCGAATCAACAATTTGAATCGCTTCTCTGCTCTGACAACATGATGCGATGCTCCACTATGTGCTGAATCGAACCAAAAGCCCATATAATCCGCTTTTCATGCACATAGTGCATGGTCTTACACGCCGCGGCGAAACACCATAAGCGATGGGCGACAATTATTGCGTCGGGCCCCCGGGAACGAAGTCGGAAACCATCGATCGACAAGGATTCTAATCCTGACTCCCCCATTTAGGTATTTTTTCTGATGAGTATTCCTTTGGTATTAAAATCCCATAAACTAAGTTTATATTTTGGAGTGCAGATTTCGCGCACATGGAGATCAGTTATCTCGTTTTTTTTATAAAAAAACATATTTTAAGTTTTAAAATTTCTGAAAATAAATCCACATATAGTCAAATAATGTATCCCACAAACATGCTAAACATTAATTTCAAATACTTTATAAGCCGCACAAAATAACAAAAGTGTAGATCTAAGTAGTACATTTTAAACATATCAGATTTTGTTATTTTTGTCTTGCACAGAATAAAATAAAAATTAGGTTGAGATTTTACATGATTGTGATGTATCACCGACAATCTCCAGAATTATTTTAAGATTTTTTTTTTGTGTAACTTCTAATAATGCCTTTTTACTTTTTGGAAAATGGCGAGAGCTCAGGAGCCTAAAACACTTCCGTATATTTTGATTCTAAAATGCCACTCGAGATCCCATAGTCAAGCCTTTGCAATCACATCATTGTTCCAGTCAAAAGGTTTTCTTACTCAAAAGACATGCTTGATTCAGTAAAATACTCGGTCCCTTGATTAAGACAAGTGCTGCTACCAATCGTCACTCCGGATGGGGAAATCAGTAGAGAAGGGCTAATGATACATGCTAATTAAGACAAGTGCTTTCGTGTTTATGTTAAGACGGAAAGAATCAGCCAGGCTTGAATCAGGCCCATGGATTGGTATTGGTGTTATTAGCTGAGATTGACATACATTTGGTAGGTTTAAATTTGATATGCTTCTGTGAATGAAATTTTTTGCAAGCAATACGTACAAAACTATGGAGCTATAATTCAGTCTAGTATACAACAGACTATCCTACAGAAATCAACAAAAGGAAATCTCTCGGTGTACAAAAAATAGTCCCGTATAATTATAAACTTCCACACTCAGCCGCTTCAGCCTTCAAAATCTCTTGGTCAGTAGCACTATACACGAGCGCCCAATGTCTGGAGCTGTTAAAAGGAAATGGTTGAGACAACACAGTTCATTAGGTTGCTAAAACTGGAAGCGGAACTTCAAACCAATATGCTTCAAACCTGGCTAACAAGAAGATCGACTTGTTCTCTGTACATATCCTTTAGGTCAACAATATCATTCCGTAATTCTTCCAACTGCAAAACAGCACGGTAATGTGTACTTATTAACTGAGTTTCCTCAAACATTTTCTTGGAACTCGTCTAGTAATGTAGCTAATAAAAATGTACCGATAAATGCAACCTGATTCATAGCTATCATATGGCGGTTCCAACCAATGTGCGGAAGCGAGTGGTTAGCATACAGTAAAACCACCAAGTAGACTGAACACAGGTCGACTCTAATTTTCCATTACTTCAGTTACTGTTCGTTGCATATCTATATCTAAATTTTAGAAAATATCAAATTTGAAACGGGGCCAGCTTTGGGTCCCAAAAACAGGTGGGATTTTTAGCTGAAACCTTGGTTATACGCACCAAAAGTCACCACGGCTTACTAATTTTGTGAAATTACCATCTAAAGGAAAAACATTGTGAAGTTACAGGATTCTACTGTGTGAAGCTCAATACAAGTTTAATTCTAGGAACATGACTTACTTTCTCACATGATCAGAGGATAAATATTATGACAGATTTTGGACACTGGCGATTTATGTGTCCTGCAATAAGGTCGCTAACACTAACAAATGAGTGGTAAGTCATAATGTGCTGCATTACAGCCATACCTCTTCATCACGTTCCCCCATAAGTTCTAGAGCTTGAAAGTGTCTTTGTTTCAGTGCTTCCAGTTCAGCCTTTAGGCCAGGCAGAGCAGCAGCCTCATTCCGCAACTTTTCACACTGCATTAAGTTGTAGTAACTAGCATCAGTATGGGACTGGAGGTCTGATGCCATCCACACAGATCATGAAATAATAATGCAGTTGGTTCGCAGGGATTTACTTGCTCCGTTAGTTTTACCAGCTCCTCTGCCAGAGAATTCCGAATAGATTCCAATGAGGCCTGTAATATAGTAGTAACATTAGTACAGTGACAATAGAATGAGTGTTTACCATGCCAACATGAGGCATAATTTAAACAATTTCAGGAGAAATGTTAAAAGGATGCATATACACACCAAGCGTGACATGTAAGAAGCCAATTCTCCATCCTTTTGACGCAGTGCCGACTCAAAAGCACTTGGAGTCATGCTCCTGAGATAGTATGACATATTACTTTCTGCAGACATTCTCCTCTCCAATGAAGAGCTATCAGACAAGTCCAATGATGCTTGAAGGAAATGGCTTTCTTCCAGGCTACCAACACTAGACAGCTTTCTGTTGGGAGCATTTTCTTCAAAAGAAACAAAAGAGGAAACCAACAGATTCACAGTAAGGCGACAAACAAATATACAGCATAATTAAACTCACAGAAATTAATCGGAGGCTTATAAGTGCATACTTGTTTGATCTGGAAGTGGAATTTTAGGTAACTCGCGGGAAGAAGTTTTCTCAAGTTCTGCCCTGGCTGCCTTTTCCCTTTCAAGGTCCTGGAAGTGCAATTCGCGCAAGAAATCGTAAGACACATTAAATTCTTGCCAAATTGGTAAAGCACAAACCGGCAGATTAAGTACTAGGGGGACTGGTGACATATGACTAGGAGAAACAACAAGTAAAAAAATACTCTTGACCCTGCAAAATCCTGCTATAAGACAACCCCAAAGTAAAAAAAAAAATGGCGTTTGTTTGATTAATTTTGAAGAGTCTCTGGGGCCCATTAACAATTTTCGCAGGAGAAAACGTTGCTTCAGTACATAGTTCTCAAAGTAACCAGATTAATTAACATGTATATCCAGTTACTTTTAGAAAACGATGATTCACATAGTAAGTTCTCTACCTTCTCAAGCAGTCCCCTGTGTTCTGCCGCTTCTTGCAGCTCCTTTCTGTGCCTAGCTCTAAGCTCCTTTATTTCTTCTTCAAGCTGTTTGGCACGTCCTTCTTGTATTGCCGCCTCTTCCTTAATTGCAAGGTACTCCTGTCTACTTTCAGATGCTCTCTGTCTCTCCTTTTCAAGAGATCGGCTCAGCTGAGTCTGCTCTGTTCTAAGAATAGTAATCTGTGTATGAACCAACATCCATGTCAAAAGAACTACCTTTCTCACTTAAAGTTTCAAATTGATGCCAAAAATCATGGTTATGGACATAAGTAATGTCACATGTTTTTGTCTCAGAACAAATTGACGCACAAACCTGGGTCTCCAGAACAGTTATGCGGGATGAACTTTGTGACAGTCTCTCATTTATAGACCGCTCCTTTTCTTCTGAGGCAGCAGCTTTCGCTTCTGCTTCCTGCATATTTGAGTAGGACAAATAAAATTATGTCACTGAAATACTCCTGCTGTGCTTCTGGCTTCATGCCTGATTGCATTAAAGCAAGATAACACCCATCTTTATATGTACAACTGCGGAAAAAGCATAAACAACTACATGAAAATAGCTACTAATGACATAGTTGTTTACGGCCATTCCTTCTGATGTCCCTAATCATGTTTGTTTATAACAATAAGGCTTGTGTAGTTCTATTTATCTTCATTATTTCTGTGCCGACCACTGTTAACCAAAAAATCAGAACAGAGTAAACCTGAAGGCGAGAGTTCAAGGTTCTCTCCACTCCAGCCCAAGCTTCTTCCCTTCGAGCAACTGACTCCTGTTAAGATTAACACACAATTGATTAGCCTGCTTCTGACTGCCGAAAAAACTCAAATCACAAACTGCATTAATATACACACCCAATAAGGAAATCAAGGTGAAATGACTACACTAGAAGGGAAAAATCTGTGGAAGCACAAATACCTGCATGGCTTCAATTTGCCTTAAGAGTGGCCTTGTCGACTCAGGAACTTGTGTAACCAGTTCATTATACCGAAGTTCACTGGCCTGAAGTATTGAAAAATGAAAGGAAATGACAACTGGTCCATGACTAATTTTACTCTGTAGTGCCAGCTAAACCGAAAAAGCTCTGCTCACCTGATAGCGCTTTTGAAGATCATCATGATCCCTTTTTAACCGTTCTTCCCTGAAAGCAGCCTGAAATGCCCCCAAATAAACAACAAATAGTTTTTATCAACAAAGCAATATAAAGATTTCATGACATTATAGATCAACAAAATAATCTTTTAGATAAAAAATTTAATCAACAAAGCAATATAGATTACAGTTAGATCACCACAATCTACAGACTAAATGTCCCAGGGGTATTGAATTATTGATGCACAGTAGATGCATATTTTCATGGCTTACCTCCTGTTCTTGTCTGGTAAGAGCATTCCTCAACTCCTCGATTGTGTTAATCAGCATATTTTCTTTTTCGCAGGCTTCTCTTAAGCGGCTCTCAAGCTCAACTTTGGCTTCTGTGTTGACTCTTGATTCAGCTAATGCCTCGGCCTCTTTTGCTGCATTAAGAGCATTTGTGTAGAACTCCTTCTGAGCTGCAAGTTCAGTTTGATTTCTTTCGATTGTTTCTTGTAGCAACTTCTCTGTTGCTGCCTTATCTCTTTTAATACTCTCAACCTTTGTCTCCTCAACCTGCAAAGTCAAAATTAAGTGCATGGGTTCATTTTAAGCCCCAGAGCAAATAAAAACTGACGAATAGAGCAAAAGTGCTTCCTTCAGGAAGCCAAAGTAGCTCCACTATTCTCAATGAGCAATTTTTCGGAGCTATCCATCCAACAAGTAATTAAGGAAAAAAGCTTGTCTGGTTGAACGAAATCGTGAACTTTAAGCAAGCTGTAGAGGTTACGCATACTACTGTTTAAAAGGAACAACTCAGCACAATGTGTTCACACATGATCAAAAGAGAGACGAACAAACCACCCAAATATGGGTGCAAATTTGGTTTTGTATCATGCAAGCAGCAAAAGCAAATATTTAATGTGTGTCATTAAAGCAGATAAGAAACAATTTAGTACAGATGAATTAATTAATTATTAAAAGTCGAGTTCATTCGTTTGCTGTCTTTTTAACATATTTGCTCTCTTTTTACCTGGATCTTTGAGTTCAGCCGTTGCTTTTCTTCTTCAAACTCACGAATCTAGCTTCAACCAAAAAAAAGACAGCAAACTTGATTAGTTTGAAAAAATGGCATTTCATAAGAGTGTGGTGATAGAGTTATACTCCATGCCTGTACTCTCAGTTTTCGTATAGTAGCTTCTTGAGCAGCTTGTTTTTTCGATAGCTCTTCGCCTGTTTCATTGGTAAACATAAGATGTTAGTGTCAGAAAAGCCAAAATTATCACATGGTGGTGTAGTGTATGTCAAGGAATGAATATCTTCAAACTTACATACACATCAGGCCCATGTGTATGCCTATTGCCTAGTAGCCTACCGTTGACAACAAGATCAGAGTGTTACAGCAGAAAGCAAAAGGACTATAGCTCCAATTAAAGTAGTGAAGGACTCAACCAACGCATGTTAAGGGCATACAAATTTCAAATGCCGCAATAAACTGCAGATGAGAGACTCATATCAAACCGATAAATATGACTCTCGCCTGCAGGATATGTTTGAAAAGTTTATGTTGTCATTATTATCTATGTTCTGTAAGCCATTACATCTTTCCTAACATCGCTAATATGTAAATCTCGGTAAATGATCATTGGAGTCAGCAATGACTGTCACTGACAAAGGCTGCTCAACATGGTGCAACATACCGTATGGCAACATTAATTCTTGAAATGGTCACATGACAATATTTCAAATGATAGAACTGGTAATTTGGTATTCTCAACATTATAACAGAATAATTTAATTAATGCAATATCAAAAAGAAAAAATTGCATACCTTCAGCCATGACCTGAGTGATTATCTCGTCCTTTTCTTTCAAAAGAGCAGCTGCGTCACTTTTCTTATTTTGCTCTCTCCTTAATGTATCTCGTTCTTTGGTTAGTGCATACACCTACACACAATGAGGCATTCACATTACAAACATTTCGGTGATATGCCCAAGATAGTCTAGATGAACAAGGACATTCAGGAACACTTATGTCCCAGAAACAGTAAGCAAATAGCATAGAAACTTATGAGATTTGGTCTGTGGCATTTAGTTAACCTCACTAATACAACTCACTGTGATTTCTACTTTTAGATTAAACATCGTCTCGACTACTAGTAAACTAATATTAGAGTAAAAGTTACACACTGTAACAAAATTAAAGACATTAATGTGCAGCGCATCAAACTAGTCAAAGGATTCAGAACTAGTAGAAGCATTGCAGGGAAAAGAAAGTTCAAACTTTAGCTAAATAGCTATCTGTTAGAGCACAAACAACAATCTTTAATTACTCCCACCACTATCCTAAAGAATAACAAGAAAAAGCCATTGCACGCAAAACATGTGGTTGCAATTACAACATTGCATGTTGGTTGGGCAATATCATAAACTAACTATGAACTCTCTAGTCTAGCATATGTTTACACTTCTCCGTGGTTACTAGTCTTAATCTGATTAAGGTGTGCATTATGTGATGATCAATCGATGATAGAAGCATTGAGTAATACGAATAATGTGTCTCACCTTCCTTTCAAGAGTTGCTACTCGCTGGTGATATTCATCCTTAAGCGCATCCATTTCTGCTTCAACTGACTTACCCTGTAAAATACCACAAAAATAATTAATCTCGAACTTATCAAAAGCTAAACGTAGAGAATAGTTGTATTAGCACAGTATTCATCTTGTTCATTTTTCACATAAGTTGACTTAATCTTGCTGATTCTAATCTAAATAATATATTCTAAATACCTGTTTCTAGAGGGCAGAGGATCGGGAATCTGCTTATCAAACATACCTTTAGCTCATCAATTGTTGCTTTCAGTTGTTCGTTCTCATTCATGAGTCTAGCAATTTCATCAGCTTTGGACTGCAGAAAGAATTAGGTGTTGTTAGTCACAAATTAGTAGTGAGCAGCCATGCATGTCATCAAAAGTAATGACTAACATGGGGTAATTATTCAACGTTCTGACAATGAGCTAATATACATATAATATTGCTAAGGGTCATGTGCAGCACAAAATGCCTTGTGATAAGTAAGCCCCAGGCTAACATAAAGTGAATAGTTAAAACAACTCCCCCTGTTCTGATGCATTCAGGATATGGTGTTAAGAAAAGAAAAGTCATGCCCTCTTTGACTCTAAGAAGCCATTGACATATTGACTAACTGAGTTGTCTTTTATGAAGCATGATCCATAAAAGGAAATTCAAGATAGAACCCTTCACCAGTAAACTAAATTGAGCATGAACAAAAGTTTATACGAACAAATTAGCAAGCACTCAATTGTTTAATACCTCCTAACAGATTGCATTACATGAAAATAGATGCACTAAGGTACTATGCGCCAACTAGTAGTGTACTTTATGACTGGCACTTTCAAAACTTGTTAATGTTTTTTTTCTCCACAATAATTAATATGAATTCATGAAACTAGAAAGGTTTTACTTGCAACTAGAAAATCATCTTGGGAGTAACTTTCGTTGTGTTATACTACATATGATCCTGCAAAGCATTAAGGGTTTGAGGCATCATCTCATCCTAGACGGGTTGCTCCATCATCCATCAAATTTGGTGGGATGACTCAATTCCTCCTTCTGTGGAAGGGCGAAGTGGTGATGGACCAACCCATCCTTTCCTCAAACCCAGACAAGTGGGCTAGAATCAGATGGTCAACTCAATGTCAAGTTCCTCAAAGAAATGATACCTGGGACTGTCTAGCAGCACCTTGCAATGCAGCATCCATCATCTTCATGTCACGTTTTAGTTTCTCTAGTTCAACGACAGAACCAACAGATTCCAGAGAATTCATGGTTGTAACAGACTCCTGAATCTTTTCTTCTTTTCTCAAATCATTTGCACGAGAACCAACTTCTAGTGGACCAACAGGCACCTGTGCAGAAGCTGGTACCAACTCATTTTGCAAGTCTGGATCATTTTCCACAATTATTGACTTTGAGCGAACGTTTTCTAGCTGTGTCATTGTAGTATCCTCATTTTCGACAACAGATACTGCATGCGCTTCTGTTTGATCGTTCTCTTCGCCATTCTCGGCTGTATTAGTTTCACCATCATGTACTTTGACTTCCCCATGACTGGCTTTGTCGACGATGTCACTGTTCTCCTGTGGGCTGATTATTTCCTTTTGGATATCGAGTTCTTGAACAATTTTCACCTCGGCTTCATTTACATCATCTGAACTGGCGACCATGGAATCTGCTGGTTGTAACCGGGAGGATTTTCCATCATCTGTGTCTTCCTTTCCAGCATGGATAGATTCTTCTGTTCCTATATCACTTGATTGATCCAATTTGCTAGGTGAAGATGTTCTATCACCACGTATGTCCCTGATGGATGCATCAGGCTGACTCGGTAAAGCTTCATCATTAAGATCCGAATTTTCAGTGTCTTGATGACCCTGACTTCCCTTCTCAATTGAGTTGCTGGTCTCAATGGATCCAACCAAAGTTTCTTCTGCTATAGATGGACGTGTTGGGGACTGCTGTGTTTCTGATACTTCAGAAGTGTCCCTCTTAGATGTAGGTGACTCGGTGGAGCCATCATGGTTTTCTTCTGCTGCTGAAGAACGTGTTGGAGACTGTGGTCTTACAGATTGATCAGAAACATCCGCCATAGATACAGGTGGCGCCATGGAGCTGCTAACATTTTCTTCTAATTCTGAAGGCTCCTTTGGAGCTTGTGTTATTACTGGTGGTACTTCAGAAGCATCTGCTTCAGATGTAGCTGGCTTGGTGGTGACCTTATGATTCACTTCTACGGCTGGTGAATGTTGAGGCAATTGTTGCTTTTCTGATACCTCCGTAGAGCTCTCCTCGCCATTTTGTCCCATGAAGGCCATGACAGGATTAAAGAATCCCATTCCATCAGAGTTCGACGTACGGGACCCTGATCCTGCATTGCCAAAAATACACGTTATGTTTCGTGCAGTTAATTAGCCACATAAATACACAGTACTAAGACTAAGAGGTAGATATGAGATTTTATTAGCCAAATATACTCGTAAATCACTCTGTCTATTTACGTTTTATGTTTTGTGAGGTTAATTAGACAAATATACTCGTCGTACCGATGCTCCATAAAACAGAGACATTTGGAAATAGTTACGAAAAGAAGCATGAATTCAGTGGTTCCAAGCTCCGATACTTCTCAGAAGGAAAAAATTAGATAGAACGCAAACAGTACTAAGAGGCAGGTATTACTTTTTATGATCTGCCCAAACTAATCAATGACCCATAGTATCTCCGTAGCTGATATATGCAGGATTTAGGGACTGAGTTTTGCTTGTACAGTGTAGAGAGTCTGACTTAAGTAAGCATCTAGTTAATCAATCAATGATCCATAGCAATTCAGTAACTGACATATGGAATTTAGGGACTGGGTTTTGCTTGACCAGTGTGCAGAGTCTGACTTACGTAAAGCACCTACTACATGAGAAACAGAAACGAACTAGTAAGTGATATTCTGAATTCAAACTTTGGCCTCCATTCAACATCAGTCGCTCAGTCAGTCCCTACTCTGCAGAACTACCGAACTATGATACGGCCCAGCTACAAATAGCAGTACTGCCACTGAACAATCCCATCCGACTGTTCACCCAGTATCGAATTAGCGCTTGTGTACGCACTACGCAGCCCAGTACTAGGCAGCAATGCATCCCGGGTAGAGAGAGGAAGTGCGGGGTCGGCGTGTACCTTCGTCGTCGTCGCGCTTCTCCTCGAGGCCTAGCGCGCTGTCGAAGTTCTTCTCGATGTTCTTGACGCTCTCGCTGATCTTGTTGACGGCGCCGGCGATGTCCTGCAGCCCGCCCAGCGACCCCGACCACCACGCCATCTCGCCCTCCGATCAACGGCGGCTCGCCACCGCCGCGCCGCGCCTCCCTCGCCCGCCTAGATCTCGCGCATAGATCTGATCCGCACGCCCGCCCGATCACTCCGCACGCACTCCCCTGCTCAGCCGCGCGGGATCAGATCCGCCCCGCGGCGCGGCCCGACCTGAATCGACGGAGCTCCGCCGAGGAGCCGGAGGCCTGCGGTGACGGGGAGCGGGAGGAGTGCGGCGCGGGAGTGGTGGTGGGGAGCTTCGGGGAGCTCCCGCCGCGGAGCCGTGGAGATGTAGTGGAGTTTGGCCGGGGAGCACGGCGACGGTGTAGTGCGTTTTGGGTGGCCGTTTGGTGGCGCCGCGTCGGTGATGGCTCACCGTCACCGGTGCGCGCAGGTGGACGGGTAGATCACTGGATCTCGGCCTGAATCAAGCAAGGTGCCCGTCGCGTCGGCGTCACCGAGCCAATTTCTGTTGTAGGCTATGGGAGTTTTTTTCTCCACATGTAGCTCTTTATTTTGAAACACTCAGCATTTGTGTTTCAATTTAAAAAAAAATTGAAATAAAATTATATAGGCAACTAATAATGCATGCTACAAGTGGCTGAGGGAGTATCCAAATAATGGGTGTATATAATTGTTCAAAAAATCGAACATTCTAATTTGTTTGATGTACAAACATATCTGAAATTTTACATATATATTCAAGCTTTGTTAAAGAATAATGGTTGTGCAGTGATGACCCACAAGTATAGGAGATCGCAACAGTCTTCGAGGGAAGTAAAACCAAAATTTATTGATTCGACACAAGGTGAGTCAAAAATATTTATAAGGTTTAACAGATGAGTTGTCAATTCACCTGCACCTGTAAATAGACTTGCTCGCAACAGTTTATTAGAAGTAACGGTTTTATAGCAGTGATAGTACTGAAGTAACAGCAGTAATAAAATGAAAACAGCAGTAGCGATAATTGTAGTAGACAACGGGATTAAAATACTATAGGCACAGGGATGGATGAACGGACGCTGCATGAATGAGACAGTTCATATAATAGCAAGACTTAGGCATTTGCAGGTGTAATGATAAAAGCATCCTAGTATAAAGTAACCATAGGCGTGTGTTCCTATTTAGTCGCGCGTGCTCACAATGAGAAACTTGCACGACATCTTTTGTCCTACCAACCCGTTGCAGCGGGCGCTCAAGGGAAACTACTGGTAATTAAGATAATCCTTTTAATAGAGTACCGGAGCAAAGCATTAACACTCCGTGAACACACGTGATGCTCACATCATAGCCATCTCCTCCGGCTATCCCAATTTCTGTCACTTTGGGGCCTCGGGTTTCAGACAACAATATGTGTATACAACTTGCAGGTATGATCAAAAATAATAATTATCATCATGAATCAATACCATGTTCAGATCTGAGATCATGACACTCGGCTCAAAGTGACAAGTATTAAGCATAACAAGTTGCAACAATGTCAAAAATACTAACAACGGATACTAGGCACTATGCTCATAACAATCTTATAGCTATTACATGACCAATCTCATCCAATCCCTACCATCCCCTACAGCCTACAGCGGTGAATTACTCACACATGGATGGGAGAATCATAGATGGTTGATGGAGAGGCATCAGTGATGACGATGGCGATGATCTCCTCCAATTCCCCGTCCCGGCAGGGTGCCAGAACGAAGTTTCTGGTCCCGGATTGGGGTTTCTGGTGGCGGCGGAGCAGCGGAACTCTTTCTGGAAAAACGTCGAACCCCCCCTCGATTTTCAGGTCAGGGGCTTTATATAGTGCGAAGGAGAGGTCGAGGGGGTGGTCGAGGCGACCAGACCACCCCTAGGCGCAGCCAAGCCTGGCCCGCACCTAGGGATGGTGTGGGCCCCTCGTGGCCCCCTCCGTCTCGTATTCTGGCTCCATGAGTCTTCTGGTGAAATATGAATTTTGCGATATTTTTCGGAAATTTTCCTGAAAGTTGGATTTCTGCACAAAAATGAGACACCAGAGCAATTATGCTGAAAAAGCGTTAGTTCGTGTTAGTTATATTCAAAACACACAAATTAGAGGGCAAACAACAACAAAAGTGTTCGGGAAAGTAGATACGTTTTGGACGTATCATGCATATGCACATTCGTGTACCCATATAGCTTCAACCATCTTGTGGGAGTACACAATTGTCAAACAAATTTTTCATCGACACCTAGCAGCATGAAAAACTGGTTGGAGGAGTGGATTGTACAAACTCAACACTTGAGTTTAAATCCTCACGAACGCGAATTTAGGTTCCTATTTATACTTGAGGCCTAGACTAGACCTAGTACTCATGCAATTTATCTTGAGGACTAAGTTTTAATTTTTACCAAGATTAAAAATCTTTAGTGCTCATGTTTAATGGTTGTGTGCATCCCTAGTTGGTGCAGAGGCCGAGAAGTGAAATCATCCCCATTTATTGGCTTATGGATAACAGAAAAAACGTCTCGGTCTGCCTCGTGTGGGGCGGCTCTGGACGCCCCCCAAAGCCTAAAAAGAGAAGGCGCATGATCTAGCTTCTCCGGTCGTTGCCGCCGGCCGGGGTGGCGGCACGCTCTGCAGGATCCCCTTCACGAGGAGGCGGGGTCTCTCAGGGGCGGCGATGGTGGACTGCGGGTCTGGTGGCGGGGCCTTAGCTGCGTTCATTGGAGCATGGCGGGGCTCGTGGTGGAGCAGTGGAGCTCGGTGGGGAGTAAAGGAGGGAGGCGGCGGCTGTTTGTGTGTCGGCAACGAGTTGGGCGGGACGGCAAGGACCCATGGTCGCGAGGCAACAGCGAAGAGGCTCAGCCAAGATGAATCCTGGCGAGCAGCGCAGCCGTCTCCGCGTTGTGGGCGCGTGACGTCGCTCTCCCGGTGGCTGCCGGCATGGAAGGAGGAAGAGAAGCGCTGGGCCTGATCTGGGCCTCCTCTCCTCGAGGTGGTTGGAGGCTGCTTCCCCGTTCGGGTTGGAGGAGGAGGATGGACCGTGGTTCCTAGCCGTGGCGGCGGCGTGGGGGCCGGCCGTTCTGACTAATAAAGGTTGTTGTTCTAGGGTTCTTCTTTTGTGAAGATGGTGACCTTCCTGAGGCTAGTCCTTCCTTATTTGGCCGGATTGAGGAGTTCTGAAATGCTCCACCGGCGAATGTAACGTTGCATCTTATGCCTGGAGTTTACTGGATGTGGGGTATTTGGTCGTGCGCACACATGCTTTTATTCCGAATGTTTGGTTATGTTGAAGGCATTGCTTTGAGAGCGGAGACTATTTTCAGGGTGAAAACCTAAAATCTTTTGATCGAACGTTGTGATGAGGTCTAAGACCCCGTGAGTGGCCCGATCTCGCGGTTGACCCGAAATCCAAAAGGGGAAAAGGAGGGAGAAGGTGAAGAACACGAAGAACACACGCAACACAACCTGATACAATCGATACTTACCCCCGTGGCTCGATGGACCACGCCAATAGAATCAACCCGGAAGAGACACGCGGTAGAATTCCGAGGTGAGAGATCGGTGAGGGAGATGGATCTAGGAGTGGGAGAGAGAGTGGTAGCACTAGAATCTCACACACCAAATCCAATCATCCAACAAGGGTTGCCTTGATACAAAGGGGATGAAACCCTAGGGAGACAAAGCTCAAATTCATGTTTAAGCCTAAATCTTGTCTAAGGAGTAAAGGGGATGACCAAGGTGCTTATATAGAGGTACAAGGCGACTTGGGTCGAATAGGTATGCGGTGGACCGACTCGGGCAGCTTCCGGTCGAGTCGAACCCGTGAAATCCGGTCAACCGGGCGCCAACCGGGCCTGGGACCGGACGGTCCGGTCCAAACCGGGCCAGGGACCGGGCGGCAACCGGGAAGTTCGCAAAAGTCCCTCTGGTTGGCGTCGGTACGACGCCCGGTTGTCGCCGGGGTGGATCCGGTCTGGGGCCCGGTCCGACCAGCCCTGGGACCGGCCTGGCCGGCCTGGGGCCCGGTTGGCCGGCCTCTGGGCCGGCTGGGCCTCTTCCTCCCGCCTCTTCTTCCTCTTCCTTCTTCTCTTCTTTACTTCTTCTTCTTCCCTCCTCCTTGCACCATGAGGGAGGTGTAGCGTCGACGATAGGCGGGGTTGCATCATCTCCTTGGTTCCTTGACGTTCCCTTCCGGTCCTCGACGAGGTTGGTACCTAATGACATATAGGTATAGGCATGAGGTAGCAATCCATCCAAGGTTGTATCGATGTCAAGTGTATAAAGGAGTGAATTCACCTTATCATGTATGGTTTTGGCCTGAGCTCGTGCCCTTGGCCTACGAGGAGGGCTTAACGGTCTTGAGGCGGAGGTGTGATACGTCCCCGACGTATCCATAATTTCTGTCGTTCCATGCTTGTTTTATGACAATACTTACATGTTTTGCTTGCACTTTATGATGTTTTCATGCATTTTTCGGAACTAACCTATTAACAAGATGCCATAGTGCCAGTTCCTGTTTTCTGCTGTTTTTGGTTCCAGAAAGGCTGTTCGGGCAATATTCTCGGAATTCGACGAAACGAAGACCAAACCTCCTATTTTTCCCGGAAGCGTCCGAACACCGAAGAAGAGTCGGAGAGGGCCGGAGGGCCACCACACCATAGGGCGGCGCGGCCTGGCCTGGGCCCGCGCCGGCCTGTGGTGTGGCGCCCCCAGGTGCCCCCCTGCGCCGCCTCTTCGCCTATAAAATCCCTTTCGACCTAAAAACACCGTACCACTTGACGAAACTCCAAAAAGACTCCAGGGGCGCCGCCGCCATCGCGAAACTCCAATTCGGGGGACAGAAGTCTCTGTCCCGGCACCCTGCCGGGATGGGGAAGTGCCCCCGGAAGCCATCTCCATCAACGCCATCGCCTCCATCATGCTCCGTGAGTAGTTCCCCCATGGACTACGGGTTCTAGCCGTAGCTAGTTGGTATCATCTCTCCCATGTACTTCAATACAATGATCTCATGAGCTGCCTTACATGATTGAGATTCATCTGATGTAATCGGTGTTGTGTTTGTCGGGATCCGATGGATTGTTACATTATGATTATCTATCTACAAAGTTTATGAAGTTATTGTTGCTGCAATCTTGTTGTGTTTAATGCTTGTCACTAGGGCCCGAGTGGCATGATCTTAGATTTGAGCTTTATAATTATTGCTTAGATTGTATCTACAAGTTGTATGCACATGTCACTGTCCGGAACCAAAGGCCCCGAAGTGACAAAATCGGGACAACCGGAGGGGATGGCGGTGATGTGAGGGACACATGTTTTCACCGAGTGTTAATGCTTTGCTCCGGTGCTCTATTAAAAGGAGTACCTTAATATCCGAGTAGTTTCCCTTGAGGCCCGGCTGCCACTGGCTGGTAGGACAAAAGATGTTGTGCAAGTTTCTCATTGCGAGCACGTACGACTATTATTGGAAAACATGCCTACATGATTAATGATCTTGATATTCTGTCTTAATGCTATTTCAATCCTATCAATTGCCCGACTGTAATTTGTTCACCCAACGCTTGTTATTGGAGAGTTACCACTAGTGTAGATAGCTGGGAACCCCGGTCCATCTTTCATCATCATATACTCGTTCTACATGTCAACTGTTTTACGGTGCCATTGTTCTCATATTACTACTACTGCTGCTGTGTTACTGTTACCATTGCTCTCATATCATTGCTACTTTCACATCACCCATGTTGCTAGTGCTTTTCCAGGTGCAGCTGAATTGACAACTCAGTTGTTAAGGCTTATAAGTATTCTTTACCTCCCCTTGTGTCGAATCAATAAATTTGGGTTTTACTTCCCTCGAAGACTGTTGCGATCCCCTATACTTGTGGGTCATCAAGACTATTTTCTGGCGCCGTTGCCGGGGAGGCATAGCTCTACTCATAAGTTCACCTGGGAGTACACTCTACCTCTCTCTCTACTTTTATTTTATTTTGTTTTGCTAGTTTACTTTTGTCTAGTTTATTTGTGCTTAGTTTATTTCTGTCTAGTATTAGTTTGCTTAGTTTACTTTTGTCTAGTTTATTTCAGTTTTGTTTTACTTTTCCTATATATCCAAAAATCCATAAAAATTTGAAAAACCAAAAAATTAAAAACTGCTGTTATGGGAGAACCTACAACCTACTTGGAGCTTATAGAATATTATAATTGTTATAGAGAATCAAGAACTGGTAAAATAATGAGTGCTATGATAGAAAAATTGAATACAATTGCTAAAATCTTGCTTAAATGCCATGATATAAACTGTTGCTCTCAACAGGATACTAAACATCTTAAATTTCAATGTGGCTTTAGTGAGGAATTTTTAATTAAGAACTATAATCGGAATTGCTATATTCATTATGGGTTCGAAGAGGTAGAACAATTTGTCTTATTTATGGGAGCCTCCGAGATAGAATCCTTCATGGTTGAGAATTATGAAACTTGTGTTGTTTGTAAGGGCCTTAAAGATTATGTCTCTACTATCCTTAATTCTTGCATAGAATGCTACGGTGGGAATCCTTATATCCTTGATTATAAAGAGAGACACATTAATGCACAAGAATGCACTCACAATTTGCGAGGAACCGGTGGAAGAAGAAATTGATGAACACGGAAGCTCATTGGATGAAAAAGAGGAGGAAATTGATGAACCCGAAAGCTCATTGGATGAAAAAGAAGAGGAGAGCGACGAACAAAAGGAGGAAGAATGGATTAGCTACCCATGTCAACCTTCTAATGAGAGTAACTCTTTATCTCTTACACTATTTGATTGTCCTCCATGCTTACCGGAAGAGGTTGAATGTTATGTTCCTGTGGATTCTCTTGAAATAGTACCTATGAGTAATACTTGTGAGAATAATTATGCTACTGCTATCTATGATAATCCATGCTACTTTGATAAATCTTATGATAATGCTTTGTTTGTGCCTGATGTCGAAATGCATGGTACTAAAGAATTTTGTTTGGCAAATGTCTATGATAAAGCTCTAGATGATGGTCCTATGTTACTTGATAATATTAATTGTACTACTAATGAAAATGGGATTGGAGAGTTCTTGACTTATTCTATGAGTCCCATATCTATTGAGATTGATCAACTACCTTGTTATATTATTAATAAAAGTAAGTTTGAAAGTTTTAATTCCACTATTCTTGAACTTGATAAAAATTATGTGTTTGGAAATCATGAAAAGTATGCTGCATGTGATAGTTATATTGTTGAGTTTGTTCATGAAGCTACTGAAAATTATTATGAGAGAGGAAAATATGGTGGTAGAAATTTGCATGGTACTAAAACACCTCTCTATATGCTTAAAATTTTGAAGTTACTCTTGTTTTATCTTCTTATGCTTGTCACTTTGTTCTTCATGAATTTATTTGTGTACAAGATTCCTATGCATAGGAAGAGGGTTAGACTTAAATGTGTTTTGAATTTGCCTCTTGATGCTCTCTTTTGCTTCAAATACTATTTCTTGCGAGTGCATCATTTAAAACTGCTGAGCCCATCTTAATGGCTATAAAGAAAAGAACTTCTTGGGAGATAACCCATGTGTTATTTTGCTACAGTACTTTGTTTTATATTTATGTCTTGGAAGTTGTTTACTACTGTAGCAACCTCTTCTTATCTTAGTTTTGTGTTTTGTTGTGCCAAGTGAAGCCTCTAATCGAAGGTTGATACTAGATTTGGATTTCTGCGCAGAAACAGATTTCTATCTGTCACGAATCTGGGATGTTTTCTCTGTAGGTAACTCAGAAAAATATGCCAATTTACGTGCGTGTTCCTCAGATATGTACGCAACTTTCATTAGTTTTGAGTTTTCTGATTTGAGCAACGGAAGTATTTTATTAAAATTCGTCTTTACTGGATGTTCTGTTTTGGCAGATTCTGTCTCTGTTTTTTGCATTGTCTCTTGTGGACTTTAAGCGAGGTTTTCTAGACGTAGAGGGCTGTAGCTAATGTTTTATTGAGTTCTTGCAATGTGCCACTACAGGACCAAGGTGGATTCAAATTTTTTGAGTACTAACCCCTCTAATGAAGTTTATGAGAAGTTTGGTGTGAAGGAAGTTTTCAAGGGTCAAGAGAGGAGGATGATATATGATCAAGAAGAGTGAAAAGTCTAAGCTTGGGGATGCCCCCGTGGTTCATCCCTGCATATTTCAAGAAGACTCAAGCGTCTAAGCTTGGGGATGCCCAAGGCATCCCCTTCTTCGTCAACTTATCAGGTTCCTCCCCTGAAACTATATTTTTATTCGGTCACATCATATGTGTTTTACTTGGAGCGTCTGTGTGCTTTTTATTTTTGTTTGTGTTTGAATAAATTCGGATCCTAGCAATCCTTATTTGGGAGAGATACACGCTCCGCTTTTTCATATGAACACTTGTTCTTCGTTTTACTTTTAATGTTCAATGATAAAAGTTGGAAGCTACAATACTTATCTTTATTTGGTTGGAAGCAGAAAATGCCTCATATGTCTTGGATAATTTGATACTTGGCAATTGTTTTGAGCTCTCAAGTAGATCATAAGTTTTTGCATGTAGTTTAAACCTATTAGTGGAGAACTACCGTAAAGCTTGTTAAAATTGGTTTGCATAATTGATCTCTCTTAAGGTGTAGATATTTTCTGGTAAAAGTGTTTGAGCAACAAGGAAGACAGTGTAGAGTATTATAATGCTTGCAATATGTTCTTATGTAAGTTTTGCTGTACCGGTTCATACTTGTGTTTGCTTCAAACAACCTTGCTAGCCTAAACCTTGTACTGAGAGGGAATACTTCTCGTGCATCCAAAAACCTTGAGCCAAAACCTATGCCATTTGTGTCCACCATACCTACCTACTATGTGGTATTTTCTGCCATTCCAAAGTAAATTGTTTGAGTGCTACCTTTAAACAATTCAAAATGCTTCTCAATTTGTGTTAATGTTTTATAGCTCATGAGTAAGTATGTGGTGTTTAGCTTTCAACCTTGTCATTTACTTTTGACGGACTCTCATATGGACTAGTGGCACATCCGCTTATCCAATAATTTTGCAAAAAGAGCTGGCAACGGGATTCCCAGTCCCAAATTAATTAACCTAAATAGACACTCCTCCATGGTTTGTGATTGTTGGACGGCACCCGAAGGATTCGGTTAGCCATGGCTTGTGTAAGCAAAGGTTGGGGGAGTGTCATCATCATAATAAAACTAAAATAAAAAGGCACTCCTTCATGGTATAAGATTGTTGGCGGGCACCGAGGATTCGGTTAGCCATGGTTTGTGAAAGAAAGGTTGGAAGGAGTGCCACCCAAAAATAAAAATAATTCATGGGAGCCGCTCTTTGAAGGTTTGTCTAGCAAGGGGGTTAGAGTGCCCACTACCATTCGTTGACAACAACAAACACCTCTCAAAACTTTACTTTTATGCTCTCTATATGTTTTCAAAACCAAAGCTCTAGCACAAATATAGCAATCAATGCTTTCCTCTCTGCAAAGGGCCATTCTTTTACTTTATGTTGAGTCAGTTTACCTACTTCCTTCCATCTTAGAAGCAAACACTTGTGTCAAGCTGTGCATTGATTCTTACATACTTGCATATTTGCATTCATCATATTACTTTGTGTTGACAATTATCCATGAGATATGCACGTTACAAGTTGAAAGCAACCGCTGAAACTTATATCTTCCTTTGTGTTGCTTCGATGCCTTTACTTTGAACTTATTGCTTTATGAGTTAACTCTTGTGCAAGACTTTTGATACTAGTCTTGAAGGTATTATTCATGAAAAGTTTTGCTATATGTTATCTACTTGTTAGCAACTATAGATCATTGCCTTGAGTCACTTCATTCATTTCATATGCTTTGTAATAGTATGATCAAGGTTATGTAAGTAGCATGTCACTACAGAAATTATTCTTTTTATCGTTTACCTGCTCGGGACGAGCAGGAACTAAGCTTGGGGATGCTGATACGTCCCAGACATATCCATAATTTCTGTCGTTCCATGCTTGTTTTATGACAATACTTACATGTTTTGCTTGCACTTTATGATGTTTTCATGCATTTTCCGGAACTAACCTATTAACAAGATGCCACGAGTGCAGTTCTGTTTTCTGCTGTTTTTGGTTCCGGAAAGGCTGTTCGGGCAATATTCTCGGAATTCGACGAAACGAAGACCAAACCTCCTATTTTTCCCGGAAGCGTCCGAACACCGAAGAAGAGTCGGAGAGGGGCCGGAGGGCCACCACACCATAGGGCGGCGCGGCCTGGCACGGGCCGCGCCGGCCTATGGTGTGGCGCCCCAGTGCCCCCTGCGCCGCCTCTTCGCCTATAAAATCCCTTTCGACCTAAAAACACCGTACCACTTGATGAAACTCCAGAAAGACTCCAGGGGCGCCGCCGCCATCGCGAAACTCCAATTCGGGGGATAGAAGTCTCTGTCCCGGCACCCTGCCGGGACGGGGAAGTGCCCCCGGAAGCCATCTCCATCAACGCCATCGCCTCCATCATGCTCCGTGAGTAGTTCCCCCATGGACTACGGGTTCTAGCTGTAGCTAGTTGGTATTCATATCTCCCATGTACTTCAATACAATGATCTCATGAGCTGCCTTACATGATTGAGATTCATCCGATGTAATCGGTGTTGTGTTTGTCGGGATCCGATGGATTGTTACATTATGATTGTCTATCTACAAAGTTTATGAAGTTATTGTTGCTGCAATCTTGTTGTGTTTAATGCTTGTCACTAGGGCCCGAGTGGCATGATCTTAGATTTGAGCTTTATAATTATTGCTTAGATTGTATCTACAAGTTATATGCACATGTCACTGTCCGGAACCAAAGGCCCCGAAGTGACAGAAATCGGGACAACCGGAGGGGATGGCGGTGATGTGAGGGACACATGTTTTCACGGAGTGTTAATGCTTTGCTCCGGTGCTCTATTAAAAGGAGTACCTTAATATCCGAGTAGTTTCCCTTGAGGCCGGCTGCCACCGGCTGGTAGGACAAAAGATGTTGTGCAAGTTTCTCATTGAGAGCACGTACGACTATTATTGGAAAACATGCCTACATGATTAATGATCTTGATATTCTGTCTTAATGCTATTTCAATCCTATCAATTGCCCGACTGTAATTTGTTCACCCAACGCTTGTTATTGGAGAGTTGCCACTAGTGTAGATAGCTGGGAACCCCGGTCCATCTTTCATCATCATATACTCGTTCTACATGTCAACTGTTTTCTGGTGCCATTGTAATCATATTACTACTACTGCTGCTGTGTTACTGTTACCATTGCTCTCATATCACTGCTACTTTCACATCACCCCTGTTGCTAGTGCTTTTCCAGGTGCAGCTGAATTGACAACTCAGTTGTTAAGGCTTATAAGTATTCTTTACCTCCCCTTGTGTCGAATCAATAAATTTGGGTTTTACTTCCCTCGAAGACTGTTGCGATCCCCTATACTTGTGGGTCATCAAGGTGTCCGAAAGCCACCCCGCATCATCTCCCCCCCCCCTTGGGGAAGAGTCGTCCTCGACTCTTGCTCCTCCTCATCGATGATGTAGACGTTGATCCTTGTATCTTGGGGAAGGACTTGTATAGTTGCCCTTGTATCCTTATGGATGCTCGTCGTTGTGCGGGCGTCCTTGTTGTAGTCCATGACGGGTCTCCCATGTAGTGGTGGAGGGATAAAGTCACGGTCGAAGAAGAACTTGGTGGAAAACAACTTGCGAATGGAAAGCTTATGGATGCCAATTTTGTGATCGGCTAACAAGAGGCTCTCAATCAAATGCGAAGCATCAAGTCGTTTCTCCAAGAGGCATTTGGCAAAAACGGGAACCAAAAGAGTGTCGATGTATCCAAAATTTGGTGGGGCAAAAATTTGTGCATGTAAAAGTTTGGTTTGTAAAGTATCAAAAATGTGATGTGTAGCATTGTCCCACACAAATGGAACAATCAAAAGGCAAGTATCGGTGGCAAAATTTTGGGCAAAATTGTTATGTGCAATGGCAAAGAGATGGAAACTTCTAGCTTGGGAAAGTATGGTTGGCGTGAGCCAAGTATGGGTATCCTCAAGTGTCACAGAATCCATTTCAATTGCCAAAGATGAAATGAGAAATCCAAAGGAGAGCAACTTTATGTGTGACATGTGGCACACGATGCATAAGGTGTCTCTCATATGTTTAACATGGTCCTTGAGATTCTTGAAGTGTATGATGATAACATCAAGGCATACAACAATCATTGTGCCAACAAGATGTTTCAACATATGTTGCATAAGAGGCAAAAGAGGTGACGAGGAATTGGACCAAACCGAAAGCTCGACAAACCAAGTCGGAAACACACGAGGGCGAAGGCGTTTGGGAACATACCCTTTGGTGTGAATCCCATGGGTTGGATCATGTATCTCGTCCTTGTTGGGGTAGCTCTCAATTGCACGTTTCGTGAGCTCATGCTCCGTAGCGGTGGAAGTTGTCATTCGGGTACCTATACACACAAAAGAGAAAACAAAAAGCGTGTGTGCATGGTAGAGGAACACATCATCCATCATGATGTTCCATGTCTTGTGCACATCACCATTAGTGTCAATCAAGATAGTATGGAATGCATGGCGATGATGCAAATGTCAAGAAGGTGCATTCATGACATGTGGTAACTCATGATCATCAAAAAGTGAGAAGGCTATGGGGGCCATCTCGTGGACAATGAAATAAGCATTCTTGCATACCAAGCATAAGAAAGAGCAATTGTTCGCAATCTTGGATGCAAGGATCATGGAAGAGTGTAAACATTTGGGGCAAAGCATGCGTAAGCTAATGTCATCCTTGTCATTATCATTGCAAGCAATACATGGGAAAGAGCAAGTGGTCGACATATTGCAAGCAATGGTAGAAAAATTGAAGCTCTCATAGCATGGCATGGTCATGGTATCACAAGCATTCACTTCCACATGATCAACAATGTTATCAAGCAAAGTATCGCATGGGAAAATGAAAGTAGCATGTGACGTAGCAAATGTATCATCAAGATCATGCATGCACTCATAAGTCATCATGTCCACAAATGGGATCATGGCATCATCAACACCTATGTTGTTACCTTTGAAGGCCGACTCATTTGATGTAGGTGTTGTGGAAGTAGGAGGATCCATGTGGTCGACATGTCCGTCTTGAAGCAAGCATGGTGGGATATCATCATCTTCATGCACCATGTACATCTTCTCCATGATCGGAAACTCGTCCTCCGTGGAACCTAGTGCAACATAAGAAGACACAAGCAAGGGAGAGGTTAATGTGTTAGCAAATGTGAAGTCCTCCATGGACCTATCATCTACCTCTCTCAACTCACTTGGTGTATCACTCATGTCCTCCAATTGGAAGCACTCAAACTCACATATGGGGTGGAAGTCACTCAACTCACTATCACTCTCACTCAAGTGGGCTAAGTGGCTCTCATGCTCACATGGGATTGGTACCAACTCGTCAAGCAAGCATAGGGGAGTAGGCTTGACTTTCTCATCTCCATGCGCCTCCTTGGTTGAAGGGAAATTCCCATGCTCAACCATCTCAACTCCATGCGCCTCCGTAGGTGAAGGGAGAATCCCATGGTCACCATGCTCAACTCCATCGCCTCCCAAGTCGTCTTCCATCGTGGGCGTCGTAGTGTCGTGGAGAGCTAGGCTCGGATCCACATCATCCTTGAGTTGACCTTGTTGATCTTCATCTTGAAGTGTGGGCGCTAAAGGCTTCTTGGTGGCTTGTGCTTGTAGCTTGTCGAAGTAGAGCGTCTTGGCGCTTGGCGTTGTGCATTGCCATGCCACGTGACCCTTGGCCTTGCACACCTCACATAGGAGATTGGGACATTCCCGTGGAGGGTGGCCTTGTTTCTTGCACTTGTAGCATCGGAGTCCATAGGCATGTGACGAGGTAGGGGCCATTGTGGTGGTGGCACAAGATGTGGGAGTCGCCTTATGAGGGAGGTCCTCTTGATGTGCCTCTCCATCCTTGGAGTGGTAGACACCCTATGATGGTGTTTGTCGCCTTCATGTCGAGGCTCTCGTAGTCGTGCTTCATCACCAAGTCTTGATGAGTGTCGTCGAAGATCCTTGTGGGATGTTGGTCGATGGCGATCATGAAGTGGCTTGTGGCGGCGAAGCTCATGTGGTGACGTATGTCGATGTAGACCATGAGGTGGTAGTGGTCGACGACTATCATGAGATGGTGTGAGTCGATGACGGTCCTTGCCATGCCTAGATGATGGCTCATGCGACTTGGCATGTTGCTTGCGGCGCCTTGTGGAGCTTGGAGAAGAGTGTCGATGACGATCATGTTGTGGACGCTCTTGATGCTCCATATGATGTACTTGAAGTCGACGTTCTTGTGCATAAGCACTCTCATGGTGGCGCCTAGTGGAGCTCGGAGAAGTGTGTCGATGACGCTCATGATGGGGACGCTCTTGATGATCCATATGATGGTGCCATCGTGGAGGTCCTCTATCTTCATATGTAGCTCCATTGGCCAAGTAGGGGTACGTGGGAGCATCGTCGTTGCTCCTTGTGGAGACTAGGTGAGGCTCCGCCATGGTGTTGATGTCGTAGGCGTGGCGTTGCTCAACCATGTCGTCGATGTCGTACTCGTGGTGTTGCTCCACCATGTCGTCGGTGTCGTACTCGTGGCGTTGCTCCACCATGTCGTCCATGCTTGATGAGCCATTGTCGATGTAGAGCTCGTGGATGTCGTCCTCAAGGTGGTGCTCCACCATGTCGTCCATGCTTGTTGAGCCATTGTCGAAGTAGAGCTCCTCGATGTCGAACATGTCGATGATGCTTGCGGAGCTGGAGTCGGTGTCGAGCTCCACATGTTCCTCCACATCCGCGGTGCTTGAGGAGGCATCCTCCTCGAAGTGCTCCATGTAGTCCTCCATATCCTCTTCTTCGCTATCCATGTTAGCAAGACAAGATCTATATGGTGTATGTTAGTGGAAGAACACTACCTCGCAACTTTACCGTGGTATGACAAGATTGGGGCGATCCAACAAACCGAGAGCAAAAACAATTGTATCGGGCACTCACACAAAGACACACGCAAAAGCTAGCAAAAATGGTGGTAGGTGAGTGTGGTGGAAAGCCAAAAGACGAAATCCGAAATCAAGTTTGTTGTCAAGAGTGGGTGAAATCCAAAAATCAAATGTCAAAGCGATGATCACTATAAACACGGAAAAGATATGGAACACACACACGAGATGAACGGGGTTAGTGCAACCAAAAGTGAGCGGAAAAGTGTAAGAAGCCCTTAAGCAAGGGTGCTCGG